>NC_141914.1:25846296-25998021 GCF_057802395.1 Ceratotherium simum simum | reverse complement strand
GGGCTTCCCGTGATCCTGCACCTAGAAGAGTAGCACTGGCACAGCAGAGGGCCTTTAGGAGCTTGCTCCAGTCATGCCAGACTCATTGTTACATGAACTATTAGAATATTTTTTAAATGGACAGATAATTTAATAAAAAATTAAAATAAATTATTTTCAATTGAATCGAAGAGAAAAAATTTAAAGATGATTTTTTTTCTTTTTACATTCAAATTTGCATAAATTTCCATCCTACTTAGCTTTTTTTTAACGTCTGGAAGGGGAACTCCATCTGAATTTAACATCTGTTACTTTTTTCCCCCACTTTCAAAAATGTCAAAATGAACAATAGCTTCATTTCCTTTTGATTATTGTGAGTGAGTGTGAACGTGAAAAGGATAGAGCTCTCCATTCTGGAACCATAGATGTGAGACCTGGAAGGCCTCGCAGAGGGCATCCGGCCAATGTTTCTTAAAGTTTAAAGGAAAAAAATGTTAGCCTGTAACTTTGTCTTAGAACACTAGGTGGAGAAACACTTTTAAAAACTAAAGTCTTATTCTACGACAGTATCTTTCAGTCTGGCGTTACATCATTACACAAGAGTTTTGTTATTAGAATTGGTAAAATGTAAAAAATTATTATCTAAATGATTTTACACATCATACAGAGAGAGCTAGTGCTCACAAGCTAATAGCCGATGCCTGGTGCTGCTCTGATAAAAACCCCAGCTGGCGCATCCCAGGGCGTGCCCCTGCTCCTTTGCCGTACCACCTGTGCAAAAAAAAGGGCCTTATCCTTTTATCCTGGATCTACATTCCTATTCACCAGCTTGGATGATATTCAGACCATTGAAGACACCAACATCAATGTGTTCCTGTTGTCAGGGAACCCTCGATTGTCTCCTGCGGCTTTACTGAGCACTGGCCACTGTGGCCACTACATTTCCCAAACTTGCTTTGGGTATGAGCGTCCAAAAGCCCCCTCCAGCTACAGGCCTATGCCTAGGTCTCAGAGAGCAGTGTAGAGACTTGATCTCAATCTTGATGGTCCCAGGGGGTAGAGGTGTTAGAACATTCTTATAATTTCCAAGGACCTTTTATTCCAAAAGAAATATGCCAGAACTTCCTTGCAACTCCCAGACATAGGAAAATAGAGACAATTTACTTTCTTCAAGGTCCTCTCAGCAGACTTTGTAGCCAGGACAGTCCCAGCTCAGGCCCTGAGAAGTCTCCCGGGATCCACTTTCTACCCAGCTGGATCCACACGGACAGTCGACACAGGGCTTCGGAGTTTCCCTGTTGCGTGCTGTGCCTGGCGTTTTATGTGTAATGTTTCTAATTCTCATAACAGCCCCACAGGGGAGATAGCGCTATGGTGCCTATTTCATGGATGAGGCAGTCGAGGATCAGGAAAGTTAAGTAACTGACTGCAGGTCACCCAGCTGATGAGTGAAGAGGTCGGGATTTGAACCCAGACCTGCCTGATCACACAGCTGCTTCTCCTTCTCCTCACCTGCTGGCTCTGTGGTGCAGTGGAGGCCAGGCAGGCCCGTTTCAATAGCTCCTGCCTTCTTGTCCAGCCTTGCAGCCCTTCAGATTCAGAGGTATATATCCCAGCAGCCTCAAAGGGTGACCTGGAAGAGAAAAAAAAAAAGGAAACACTTTGTCCTATGCCAGATGCTAACTTCACAAACTCTTCTTTGGGGTTAAGAAAATCAAATGGACAATGGTCACCAGGGGAGCTGGAAGGCACCTTGCAGGTCATCCAGTGAACTTGTTCCTAAGTGGACCCCTGGGACCCTGATGGTTTATAGAAATACCAGCTATTCCTAATGTTTAAAATATGATAAAGGAATATGGACATATTCTGGATATAAGGCTGCTCAGACTACCTAGAGCATCAAATTTATTTGAAATTGACTAGAATTAAAGAGAAATTATTTGACATCTTTTTAAATGACATTGGTTGCTGTGATCTTTTAAAATGTGGGGTCCCCATGGGGAGAAAAATAATCAAGTTGTAGATTATAAAAAGGTTGCACCAACCCAGTTCAACACTCATCTGATAAATGTGGAGACCTAGGCCCAGAGAGGGGAGGACACGTCCAAGGTCATGATTGTAGCTCTCACATTTAATTCATTCGATCATCAGTCAACCAGCCTTTGTCGAGCATTTCCTGGGGATTGCTAAGTGCTATGGGGGAGGCTGGGGGCTGGGCCAGTGGGGGCGGTTCTGTCATAAGAAAGAGAAAACCCCGTTCTTGGCATCAGAGAGCTTATGCTCTAATTGGAACCCCCACCCCACCTCCACCTCACCCCTGCCAGAGGTCCCCGCTTTATCTCTGGCCACTTCCCTAAAAGTATCTCAAGTTATCTCTGCTCTTAGAGCACAACTCAAGCCTAAGAGAGTTTCTTTGAAGTTAGTCACCTCATTTTTAAGAGTATGACCATCCATTTGGCGGAGTGCTTTCGGTTTCCATCTTTTTCCTGGATAACTCTGACTTAAATCAGAATCTTACTATTTTGAGCAAAAGTTACTGAAAGGTGTTAGAGCACATGTCAAGAATAAATAATTTGCTGTGATGAACCATGTATGTTTATATAAATGAATGTACAAATGTATTTATGTTAACACCTAGATACAGTATCACATTTTCCCCCTCTTTGTAGTTATTATTAAATCTGTTCTTTTCCTCCACAGTTTGGAAATGCATTTAACAACACTGACTACGGACAGACTGTAATTCTTAAAGTAAGGTAAGTCTGCTATGGACCAATGGGGTACTTTGGAGGTGGGTGTGCATTTGCCTAACTTCCGGTCTTCTCTTGAGTTCCCGGTGCAGCAATAAGGCCCTCTGGTGGCAAGTCAAATGTCAAGAAGAGATGATCACTCTGAGCACTGCGGAGGGCCCTGCCTCTAATGTCACGCTGACCCTGGCCAGGATGGGCAGGTTGTGACCTGGGGACAGCAAGATGCTGTCTGTGATTGGCTACTCAGCAACTTGCACACGTGGTCCCAGGCATCACCTGGATCTGTTTGGTTTGATCCCTTGGCTACAAACCACACCTGGTCAACCCCTAGAATGTGTATTCCCGGGGGCCAGGAAGAGAATCAATGGCTCACAGGCATCATCTCTTTCCTCATATCAAGGGAGTGAAGGAGACAAGAACACCCCAAGCACACATCTGGCTACTGAAGGGCCAATAGTGAGGTCTTTGTGCTGTAAGGATAAGTATTTATTGAGCATGTCAATACGCAATGAGCAATGCTGGGTGCTACTTAGGGGCCCAAAGAGGCAGAGGATTCTCAATAAGTTAGCAATTCTATCTCAGCCTTCTCTGAAGTATATTGATACACAGGTACCACAGGCCGAGGAAGGAATGCTCTAAGATGAGTGGAGCTGTACAGAAGGAAGCAGCTCTAATGTATTTCTATTTTATGATTTTACTATCGCACCTATCTTTACAAGCTTTGTCAAATCCTTTGTGGAATAAAGTAGATATATATATAAAGGCGGTGAGTTTTGAGCTGGCAGTGAATGAGGAGCAAGCGTGGTTGGCAGCCAGGAGGCCAGCAGGCATGGGATGGAAGGCACAGTGCTCGCCTAGCGAGGGGCAAGCAGCAAGCAGAGAGGCTGGGCCCCAAGGCAGAGGCTCGGAAGCTGGAGGTCCACAGCGGACAAAGCTGGAGGGCTATGCATTGTTTCAGGGCATTTGGTTTGGTTTAGCAGATGACAGGGAGTTTGTGCGTCGAGGATGACTGGATAAAAACAGGAACAGTGAGGTGTGATGGTGTCGGTCAAATCTGTACTTGAATCTTGGCTTTGGCACTTTCTCACTGTGTGGCCTAGCAGGTGTTTTAACCTCTCCGAACTTTTGTTACCTCCATCTGTGTAACTGGGACAATCTGATCGACTTTCCTGGAACCTTGGGAGGAGTTCAATGAGATAACATTTGAAAGATTCCCTGTGCAAAGTGCCTGGCACCTAGTTGATTTCAAGTCATTTACACTACCCTTTTTTGGTCACAGTGCACAGTGGCTCCATTGTTTCCTTTAACTGTTTCATGAGTGTAATGTCTACCTCCGAATCAAAGTGCCTACTAGTAGATTCTTTGAATGAATTATGGATGGCATTTTCTTTCCTAGCTCTACCGCAAAATTTTACCATCGATTTCTGGTCATCTTCCAACTGATAAAGAATAACTTGTATCAAGTACCCTTTCTCACTGCCCTATACATTCCACTGCCACCTCCAAATTGTATCATGAATGAATCATGGTAGACAGTTTTAAATTAGAATTCTGAAGCCCATTTTGCTTTTTTGAACTCCCTTTTGAGGTGGTCGTCCCTAAAAACAGAATTTGGTTCGTGTCTTGGATTTTCTTGATTATTCTGAAGAACCAACGCAGCTGTAAACATTTCCTAAGTAGGCTGGCTATATTTTCAAGCTTCTATATTTATTCAAAAGCCAAAATGGAGTATAGAAAAAAAAATCGGACAAGAAAAATACAACCTGAGACTTAAAAACACATAGCCACAAATCAAATAGGGAAAGAGTTTTTAAAAGTCCTTTTTTTTTGGGGGGGGGGGGGCGGCCCAGTGGTGCAAGTGGTTAAGTGCGTGCACTCTGCTGCAGGGTGGCCCCGGGTTCGCCGGTTCGGATCCCGGGCGCGCACCAACGCACCACTTGGCAGGCCATGCTGCGGCGGCGTCCCATATAAAGTAGAGGAAGATGGGCACGGATGTTAGCCCAGGGCCAGTCTTCCTCAGCAAAATAAGAGGAGGATTGGCAGATGTTAGCGCAGGGCTGATCTTCCTTACCAAAAAAAAAAAAAAAAGTCCTTTTTTTCTCTCTTAATGGTTGTACCACTTGATTCCTTTTGGACAATGAAAGAATTAGAACTTGGCAGTGCTGTTCTTAGGGCTCCAAACTGCAGTGCTGATTAGAAAGAGAGAGACTCTTATAATGTCTTGCTCATAGCAGGCTCTCAGTAGTTGATGAGAGGATTTGGTAGTACATGCTCATATTCCCCCCAGCCTTGTTTCAGTTCACCTCTGGGTCCTGTGTGACCAGGCCCAATCACATACCCACTTTGAAGCTGCCTGCTGACTTCCTGGCACTTTCTGGAAATGACCCAGACTTCATATGGTTGATTACTGCTCTCTCTTGCACAGGAGGAACACACATCCCTCTGTCTCTCTCCAAGTATGAGTCTGAGATTGAACAGCTCAGCAAGAGACCTACTCTTGACGTTCTACAGAAAGCGACAGCTTAGTTCAGATGTTACTTGCTCTACTTCTGCTTAGCTCCAGCCTCTTAGATCCTAAAAATTGTTGTCCACAACCTTCCTAAGTATCCTCCAGCAGGACATTGTTGTAGCCATAGGTTTCCTCTGAATAGACATCTTGGGGCCTATAAATTGCCATCTTACTGTAACCCCAGGCCTCCGTATTTGGGCCTCAACTGTGGCTATGGGACACTGGGTCAGGACTAGAGCTGGGAGATTGGGGAGTCTGGGAGGTTTGAAGACCTGTTTGTTGATCCTTCAGTTCAATTCATCAAATGATGGATTCATTTCATTTTTAGCATATCTCCTTCAGCAAGATCTGAAATGCGTGCCGGTGACCAGACTGTTAATGTAGCAGTAGTAAACATTCTTGTAGAAACTACAAGCGCAGATGAGGAGAGAGTGTCTGATATAATTGAAGAGGCAATTAGAAAATACTCAGGTGACATCACAGGTTATACCAGTAAGTATCAAACAATTTTATTCAAAGTTTACCTAAAGACCTACCTAGCTTTTTGTAAACTTTTGCATTATATGTAGCAAGAAGAACTGGATGACCAAATCCACAGATGTCTCCAAGTCTCCTTTTAACCAGTCCCTTCTTCCTCCCTTTCCTCTCTCACTCGGCCTCTGCTCCTTTCCAGCCGTCGCCCAAGTCATCAAACTGACCAGTTTGTTCCTATTCTTGGAAGGTAGCCTTGAACAAATGGTCTCTTGACAGGGGAAGATGAAGGAAGGAGAAACAAGAGGGCTTTACACCAAGTTACAGCTTCCCAAATGATTATAGCAAGTTTACCTACACCGTTTCCCCTTTAGGCTGACATACAAGCCCACAGCACAGCCTTAATAATTCACTTTTTTTTTTCTTTTATTGAGGTATAATTGACTTACAACATTATATTAGTTTCAGGTGTCATAACAGTTCACTTTTGCTGTGTTACAAACCATCCCAAAACTTGGTGTCCTAAAACAACAACTATTTATTTATTGGAACACTCTAATTCTGTGGATCTGAATTGGGGCTGGGCTCAGCGGGGCAGTTCTGCTGATCTAGGCCAGTCTTGGCTCACTTATAACTTCTGCCATTAGCTGTTGGGTGGGTCTGCTAGGGGCTGATCGATCTGTGATGGTTCAGATGGATGGTTTATCTCTGCTCCACATGGTCTGTCATCCTCCAGCAGGGTGGTCCTAAAGGGTTTCAAGAGCAGCAAGGAGGTAAGTTTCAATGCACAGGTGTTTCTCAAGTCTCTGCTTACGTCACATTTACAACCGTCCTGATGGCCAACACAATTCACATGACCAAGAACAGTGTGGCAGGGCCCTACCAAAGCAATTGGATACAGGAAGGCATGAATAAATTGACACTATTACTGCAATCAACCCACTTCAGCACCCATCAGGAGTTCCTCATCTTAGAAGTGACCTGTTAGGGCCAGCCCCAGGGGAAGCTTTGTGCAACTGGTTCTCAGTCCTGGTTGCCAAATCCAGAGGCCTCTGTTGAGGCACAATTTATCTGACTTTTCTGTAGCAGTGGTATCCTTCCCTTCTGTGACACTGTTATCCTTCCCTTCTTAAAGTCCCCTTCTCTCTGGGCCTCCACCCTCATTCTCCTAATCCCCCTCCTGCCTCCCTCATCCTTCTTTTTGCTCCTTCTAAGACTCCTTCCTTAGTCTCTTAAATTTTTGCTTTTTGATTATTGTAACCTCCCTGGCCTAGTATGCAAAACTTATTTCTCTTTTTGAAAATATAAAAAAATCCTGTGCGTTTATAATTTTCCAGCACCTTTTCTCTTTCTTCAAGATTTCACAAAGATTCTCACTGATCTCTCAGGACCTGGAATGTAAATGCTCTGGGATAAAAGACTTACAATTCTATCAGAAAAGATGGGGGCTCCTCTGCATTGTACCCCCTCCTTGGGCTGCGGTCCCTTTAACAATGTCCATTCAACTCTTTTCCATTTAAGTGATATGTCCTAGCAGAAAATACTGGAGAAAAATACCCGTGGAACATTCAGTTTTTCTCACGTCATCCATCAACATTACGCCACCAGGCCTGGCTTTTTCATGAGCCCCTGGTAGCAGGGAAAACACACAGACACACACAGCTCCATTAATTTGCCCATATTTCATTTTAATTCTTTGCTCTTTGTTGTTATATTTTTTAATTTTAATTTTAATTTTAATTTTTTGGTTATTTTGGGTTTTGTGTGTGGTAAGCCTGAGCTCATTTGAGACTCTAAACTTTCTCTGTCACATTTTTAATCTCCATCTTTGGTTATAGGACCTTCTTTCCATATTTTATTTATCTCTCTCATCTGAGAGCTTCCTGTGCAAACCATGCCAGTTTCTTAAATTACCTGACCCTCTCCTCCACTTTTTTATTTTACAACTCATGGGGATCATTTGCAGCTGCATAATTAGAATTGCATTTCAGAGCTTCTTACCTTCTTGAACTATTTTCATCGTCTAGAGTCTCATGCCGTGGAACTACATCTTTTCCTTGCTGAACATTTCAATATTTACTTTCTCAAAGTCATGCTCCTCTTTCTGGCTATCACTTGGTCCTTGTCTTCCACGGGACCTATCGCTTCTACCTGCCAATCAGTTTCTCTTTGGGGTCAGAATTTGGTCCAGAGTAGCAATTCATGCAGTCAGAACCTCTACCCCCTGGAAGATGAACTTGTCAGCAAGGCAAGACAAGACCTTATCACATACTCTGCTTTTGGCTATATGAGTCTTCTAGCAAGTGTGAGGAAGTTGAAAGTCCCCATCAGCATGGGGACTGACCACTCGGAGTGGTCACCAGCTCAAAATAACCAGTGCATTCTTCAAGGTAAAGTTGGGGTCCCCTGTGCAGTTCTTTCCTTTTGGCTCTCCTTAGTAATTGCCTTGGCTACAAGCCCTGCATATCTGAAACTATCGCCTCAGCTCTGAGAATTGCTTTCTTTTGACAACTCCTCTCAACATCTCTCCACTCTGAGAACACGCAAGTGCTCTAAGATACATGAGCAAATTACTAAATGATGCCCATAGAGATGGCTACTGAGCATGAACCACCGGCAAATGGAAGTGAGAGCCTCAGAACTGTTAGAGGAAAATCACTTTTCCTGCTCTCCAGCTTCTGCTGCAAAGACAGATTCTCTCTTCCATGTCAAAAGTCCTAGAATCTCTTTCCCTAGACTTTTTTTTTAATATAATTTTATTTATTTATTTATTTTCCCCCCAAAGCCCCAGTAGATAGTTGTATGTCATAGCCGCACATCCTTCTAGTTGCTGTATGTGGGACGCGGCCTCAGCATGGCCGGAGAAGCGGTGCGTCGGTGCGCACCCGGGATCTGAACCTGGGTCGCCAGCAGCACAGCGCGTGCGCCTAACCGCTAAGCCACGGGGCCAGCCCTCCCTAGACTTTTAATTGGTGGCATTTTCAAATGACAGGTGGTGAAGGAAGGTTGGTTCCAGGTCTGGAATGTTTAGAAGAGAGTAACCACATAACCACTCTGCATTCTCCTATTCTTTCCCCTAATCTAGTCTCAGATTCATCTCTTTATTCCTAATGCCTTCCAACCTGCTTCTAGACTAACATTCTTGAAAGATTGCATTCTCATGTCATGCTTCTGCTCAAAATCTACCAATGCATTCTCAGGCTGGTGGAATAAAAGTCAATGTCCTTAGCCTGGCCTTCAAATTGCTCTATCAATGAATGCACAGAAGAATGATTATTTGTTGAGACTCCTGTAGCGCCACTTACATTACATTAGCTCATTTATTTCTTACAACAATCATGTGAAACAAAAAGTATTAGCCCCATTTTATAGATGGAGGGAACTTGGACCCACCAAAAATCAAATGACTGAACAGAGAGCTCACAGCCAATAAATGGCAGAGTCAAGAATTCTCTATTTTCTTCCACCTCACCACCCTGCCTTCCCCCTACCCAAGTACAGCTCCACTACTCCCTACAAGAATGCTTTGCTTCTTTTTACACCTTGATTACTCCACTTAGACAGACTTTACCTCTCCTTTGACTGTTCACATCTGCCCTATTTTTCAAGACTTAACCCAATTCCCAGCTCCTCCATGATGTTATCTTTAGGTACCTGAGCCCCTGAATTCCCATTGTACTTAAAGTCTAGATTATGAGTTGCTTGATGCGACTCTCTATGGGTTCAAACATGTAACTCTACAAAGATGGGCCCTAAAGTTACATAGCTATTGTGTTCCTTGTGGAACCCAGCACAGAGCTAGGTGCAAAAGAGATACTTGAACTTAAACATGATTGCACTGCATTGGATTGAATTAATTTGAATTGAATAATATAAGGAAATAGTCATGGAAGTGAGGACTGGGGAGTTAGATTTCAGAATCCCAGATTTTCATTTGTTAAATCCCAAAACTTCTTAAAAGGCAATTATAACAATAATGGAATGGAGTACTTTTACAAGTTACTTTATCCATATTATCTTGCTGAATATATTTTTGAATTGTTTGTGCCTCTCAGTGCAAGATCGGTGTGATTACTATGGCTGTAAAAAGACGAAGGATGACAATGACTGCAGCAATGGTTTACTATGTACATGCAAAGATGGGCTGGAAAGACCTAGCCCACAGATCCCTTTCTGTTCTGGTAAGTTCCACCCGCTTCTAAATGTTCTTCACAACACCTATGCTCTCTCCTTTTGCATTTGCAAAATACAAACTTGACTGCTCGAGTTTCCATGAGCATTTCGGAGTCTGAGGGATGTGAATTTTGGCTTTAAATAAACATATGGACCTGGACTGGGACCTTGGGAAGAGCTGGTGAGGTAGCCCATGTGCAGCCTCACAGGAGGCAGGTCATGTGCAGAGCCAATGAGCACCTCATTTGACACAGGAAAAGCAGTGTGAAAAAAATTGAATTCTGTGACATCACTTTGGGTTTGAAGAGGTTGTTTGTGAAAATTACTCAGAAGTCACTCTGTTTTGAAGCTAGTTCACAGTGTCCTGATGGCTGCAATGAAGAGAACAAGAAGCAGTGCTTACTGATGGATGACGGGAGCACTGACTGCGTGTGCCTGTCGGGCTACGAGAAAGATGGTCAGGGCACGTGTCAAAAGTAAGAGAAATCACTCCTTTTCTATCTTGCCATAGCCGGAGCTAGGCCAAAAGGATAGAGCTTGCAACGTATATATGGGTTTAGGGTCAGGAAGTTGGTACGCTGGCATAAGTTGGTAGGTACAGAGCATCATCATCATCATCATCATCATCATTAATAGCTTTTGAGCATTCTCTATGTGCTAGGAGCCACACTAGGTAATATGTCTCACACAACAACACTGTCAGGAGTGTATTAGTTCCCTATTTTCAGGTAAGGAAACCGAAGCTCAGAGAATATAATAAATAAGACGCCCCAGCTCACAGGGCAGTAAAAAGGGGCAGAGCTACATGTTCTTACAGCCCAAGGGGAGGGGCTCCCACCATGCCTCCGGGGCTGAGCTTTACCTGAATTGCTGAATCTTCTCGGAGCTCAGAGGATGGAATAGCCAGTCAGTAGCAAATGAGACCACATGGGATTGTGTGAGCTTTCCAGAGCTTTCTAGAGCTCCATGGAAGGTGCTTACCTGGAAGAATGGGAGTGTAAGGAAGAAATGAGAAAGGGGAGAAGGAGCAAGGGGGGGATGGGTTGAAGGAAAGGAAGGTGGGAAGGAAGACATGGAAGTGGGGTGGGAACTCCCACTTCCCACAAGGAGCTTTACCATGCTTTCCTATTGCTTATTGTATTTTAGATGTGCATTTGGCTACAGTGGAGTCAACTGTAAAGACCGTGAGTATGAAAGTCTTGCTTTGTTATTAAGCACCTGAGAAACAAAGATTGGCCACATTCACAATTCTGTCCAGTCCCCCAAAGTCCCTGGCTCCCTTCATAAAGAGAGAGAAAAGCTGCCTGCAGTCTGTGTTCTGGGTCACGCCATCCCGTGCCTGCCCTAGGCCCAGGCAGCAGCACCTCTCCTACAGGAGATAACAGAACTCAGCCCATGAGGTGGGCTGGCACCTCTGCCCTTGTCCCAGGCCAGAAAAGGGTGTCCTAACATTATGTTCATTTCCTACATTACCTTAACTATGCACTGTCTGCTAACAGAAAGGATAAAAGACCAGTATATTCCAAAAATGTTTATGGTTGTGGGAGAGCAGAACTAGAAACCAGGCAGCTAAATAAGCCAATCTTTTTGTTTCAGGCCTATTTACTAGTTTGGCATGTGCTGTTGCAAATTCAATTGCTTCCTTCTCTCCTATGCCCCATCTCCACCAGATTGGGACAATACTAACTTTATATTTTAAATTGTTTTATATTTTAAAGTTTACATCAATGGTCCAAGATGAAGGAAATATTACTTCCTTCTTCAGTGGCCTCCCAGCCAGCCACAAAGCTAGTGATGAGAAATGCTCTCAATTTCTACTGTATTTTGTTGCAAGGCTGGATTTACTAAAGTCATTTCTTTCTTCCGGGCTTTCAGTGTCCACACCTATAAACTTAGCGGTTTGGACCAGATGACCTTTGAGGTCTTTTCCAGACTTACTGGTCTACGGCCCCAAGAATCCAGGCTGGAGTTGGTGTGGATGGCAGTTATGTAGCAGAAAGAGACCAAGGGGTCTAGAGCAGCAGTGTCCAAAAGAAATATAATGTGAGCTTCATATTTAATTTCAAATTAAAAAAATTCTAAGTAAATTTTAAAAAGCAAGGAGAAATAGGTGAAATTGATTCTAATAATATTTTATTTCACTCAATATCTCAAAAATATTATCATTTCATGGGCCCGCCCCGTGGCTTAGCGGTTAAGTGCGCGCGCTCCACTACTGGTGGCCCGGGTTCGGATCCCGGGCGCGCACCGACGCACTGCTTCTCCAGGCATGCTGAGGCCGCGTCCCACATACAGCAACTAGAAGGATGTGCAACTATGACGTACAAATCTACTGGGGCTTTGGGGAAGAAAAAAAAAGGAGGAGGATTGGCAATAGATGTTAGCTCAGAGCCGGTCTTCCTCAGCAAAAAAAAGAGGAGGATTAGCACGGATGCTAGCTCAGGGCTGATCTTCCTCACCAAAAAATAAATAAATAAAAATAATAAATAAATAAATAATAAAAAGGAAGTGTTAAAAAAATTAAAAAAAAATTATCATTTCAACATGTAATCAGTATAAGAAATATTAATGAGATATTTTACATTATTTTTCATCCTTCGTGTTTGAAATCTGCTGTGTATGTTACACTCACAGGCCATCTCATAGCCATATTTTAAGTTCTCAATAGACAGAGCAGATTTTGAGGAGGAGAATGAGTGGTAATGAACGTCCAGACTCTTCCCTCATCAGTTCTATCAAGCCATTACCTGGATCCTCTATTAGTGACAAATTTGACTCCAACCTAGTTCCCCCAGCTTATCAGCAAGGTCAAGTATGGTGGGTAGGCAAAGGCAGCAGAGGTAAGGAGGGTGTGTGGACCTCGGTTGTGATCCCATCTCCCATGAAGCCCAGGAAGGCCCTGCTACTATGGCGTTCTTTGTGTTTATGGTCTTCTTTTACCTGGCAAGGCTGCCTCTTCTGATTGAGTTCTGAAGACGCAGCTGGGGGTGTAGGGGGATAGAGTTAAAGGAGGTTAGCCACCCACCCAGCCTGGTCCTGGAGGGGTTGGAGACCAGAGCCTGACTGTCCTCACAACCAGGAGCCACTGGGAACACACGTACCTGTGCAGTAGACAGTGGTGCCTGCTTGTAGGAGGCTGTTCTACTCTTCTCTTTTCCCTTTCAGCATTTCAGCTGACCCTCACCATCGTGGGCGTTATTGCTGCCATCCTCCTTCTCGGCGTGGTGATCGCATGGATCGTCTCATTGAGGTACGGAATGGAAGTGTCCCTTTCCAAGGGCACAGCGCCACTGGCATTACACTCTAGTTCTCAAAGACACCCGGCCTTTCCCAGGCAAGAGATGAGAAATAAGGCGAGGCCTCTCTAATACCAATGACTTTTTTTTCTTGCTTTAATTTTCTTCTGATTATATAAGCTATACATGAACATTGAAGAAAATAGAGAAATGTGTAAATGAGCAGAATAAAAATCACCCATAAAACCCACAACCCTGATGCAACGACATTGTGGCATATGTCCTTCCAGGGTTTTTTCTATCTTTTTAAATGATATTATACACATAATTTGGTATCCTTTGTGTTTTTAAAAAGTTTTCTTGAGGTTTATTTTTGCTTAACACTATAATGGGACATAGAAGCCATTTCCTGATGTCATTAAAAACTCTTTGTTAACAGTATTTAATTCCACTGATGTTGTCAAATATAATTTTCATCAAGCCACACCCCTGCCCAGGACCTTGCTGCAAATGGTCCAAATCAGCCTCAGCTGAACCCCCTTGGTTTTAAAAAAGTAGAAACTGTTATCTCTGCGTGGCTCTTTCTCAGCTTGGTGCCTGAAGTGTTCTTCCTGGGAACTTAAGTAGGGTCCATTCATTTATTCAGCACATAGGTAGATATGTCCAAGTTCCCTCCATTAACAGTAGGGAGAGTACTATTATCTCTGTTTCATTCAAAATGTGCCAAGTGGGATTCCACTTTGATGAACATAAGCTACTTTTTTACAACATTTATCCCATATCTTATATTTTGGCACAATAGGTATTTTCGCACTGTAATGTGAGAAGATAAATAGATTTTAGCTTCCTAAAATATTTTGTTTCTTCTTTTATTCTATTTTGATATTAACTCTTCCCCCAGAGACTTAATTATAAGGACTCAAAGCTGGGAACTGGGAATATGACTTTCCCTGTTCCAGGGAGAGGACCAGAACATTTGATTCTGGAGCAAGGCTGTCTCCTCCTTTCTTAGAATTGGCTAACTGTCCTGGGTCTCCAGCGTCCAGGGGCTGCTGTAGAACCTTGTGACCCTGTAACAGCCATATTCTCAGTTCCTCCTTCCTGCTGCAGAGTCAGGTTTGCTCTTAGCTCAGCCTCAGATTTGTGATTCTCGGGAACACACCGAGAATTCTAACGTCTTGCCCATTTCAAAGGGAAGGAAGCCTCTCCTCAGTCGCCTTAGACGGGAGTGTTGTCAAAGGGCAGGACCCTGTTGTGGGCTGGGCTGGCTGTCAGGGTCACAGGGTGTGTGGGTCTTCCTTTACGACATTCCTAGTGTGACTGAGGCATGGGTGACTGTCACACTGAGAGGGCCTTGTGGGCATCAGAGATGCAACAGGCCCCATCCCCACTCTAACAGTCTAGGGCACTGCAGGGGCAGGACGATGGCCTGTGGGCCAGAAGGAAGGAAGGGTCATGATCAGCGTTACTTGGGGGCAGATGCCTCCCTGACCTGCAAGTACTTCCATACGGCTTTGAATGCTTACACTTGAGATCCTTGAGGGGCTGCAGCAGAACCTGGGCAACTTCTATTTCTCCTTTTAAGACAGTAATTCCTGGAACCCATTTTATTCACTGAGGTGATTCTGTAGATGTTGACTTTGCCCGAATGAAAAATTGTATCACTAATCACCTTTTCTCTTTGACTTGTATTATTATTTTCATAAATAATTCAAAAGCATACTTAAGAGGACTAACATTATTAGCAAAAATTTGCACGGGACCATGGAATTAGATGGTAATATTGGATCACTGTTAACATTCTGGTTTTGATGGTTACACGGAGCTTATGAGGAGACCGTCCTTAAACTAAGGGAATCTACACTGAATGAAGTAAAAGTATTATGGGTAATGGGGCAGCAGATCTGCAACTTATTCTTATATGGTTCAGAAATGTTAACAATTGGGGAGTCTGGGTGATGGATGTATGGGAGCTCTGTGTAATTTTTTTTTTTGTAAATTACATGTAAATTCGAAATTATTTCAAAACTTGAAAACATTTTTTAAAAAGAATACTAACATTTGCATCAAGGACCTTCCCTTATTGTCAGATCCTAATTTCTTCACTGATTACAGATCAAAGAACAGAAGGCAGAATATTGAAGAACAGAACTTGATTGACAATGACTATCAAAATCTGAGACTGCAGCAGACAACAGGCTTCAGCAATCCAGGAGCGGACGGGAGCATCTTCCCGAGAGTCAGGACTAATATCTCCAGAGATGGTCAGCCACAGAATCCTTATGCAAACCGGAGAGGTATGCAGAACCCTTATGCAAACCAGACAGGTATGCCCTGCCTTGACTATTAGGTGAGTCAGTGGGCTTTCTGATTGGCTTTTCGGAGTGAAAAGCCCCAGGGCAGAGTAGGGACCTGGCTATTCTCTCTTCACCTGGGGCTGCTCCCAAAGGCTTTTTTTTTTTTTTTTTTTTTTTTTTTTAATCCAAAGAGAAAGATCAGGGGCCTACCTGGTGGTGCAAGCGGTTAAGTGCGCGCGCTCCGCTGTGGCGGCCCAGGGTTCGCCGGTTCGGATCCCAGGCGCGCACCAACGCACCGCTTGGCAAGCCATGCTGTGGCGGCGTCCCTTATAAAGTAGAGGAAGATGGGCACGGATGTTAGCCCAGGGCCAGTCTTCCTCAGCAAAAAGAGGAGGATTGGCAGATGTTAGCTCAGGGCCGATCTTCCTCACAAAAAAAAAAAAACAAAAAAACAAAGAGAAAGAGAAAGATCAGAGGAAGCTCCCTGCTATGGTAAACAGCCACCCCTTGGTCCCTAACACCAATCATCTCTGTGACTTGAGACACATCACTTAATTTCTCTGGTCTCCTAGTTCCTCAGCCGTAAAAAAAAGAAGCTTAATTTAGATTCCCTTATGGTCCCTTTAAATTACAAGCTTCTGTGGACATGACTCCAGTGGTTGTGATGACAATTCCCAGGCTGTTTAAGGACCTAGGACCTAGGACCTAGGTCAGGCCTGGAAGGACTGTTGCATGTCAGGATCTGTGGGATGCTTTTCAGGCAGCCCATGGAAAGGCAAATCTCTCCTTCCCTCCCTCCAGGCCTCAAGGCGACCAGATCAATTTCTAAAGAGATAAGGCAAGTTAGGCTGGTAACATTTTATCTCCCTGGGGAGGACTTTCAAGAACAGCTGTACTCTTTAGATTTGTATTGATAATCGTAGCGGCATTGCTGAATGTGTTCTGAATGAAATGCTGGAAGGAGCAAGCCTGTCAGAGGCGACTCTTGCGGGGAAGAGAAACAAGGGACTGAGATGGAAGGAAGGAGAGGTGATGAAGGAACAGCAGAAAGGGGGCCAGAGAAGAGAGAGGGCAAAGGAGAAGGCAAGAAGAGAAATATTTTTTTTAATAAAGGAAGACTAGGGAGAAAGGGAAAGCAGGTGGAGGGTAAGAGGACTCAGAAGAGTAGCAAAATGAAGAGGAGGAAGGAGGGAGACACAGGCTGGTGGGGGCGGGGCTGAGAAGGGAGACAGGCTCCGCACTCTGCGCGCACATTTCTCTTCTGCAGACTGCCCGGGTGAGCACGCCGCCCTTTGAGGATCTCAATGCACTGTGAACATTCTGAGAAAACTTGACATTTTTATTTTGAAATTCCATGGCTTATTTTGCACATAAACTTTCCTTTAGTCATGGAAGTCTAAATGTTTAACGTGTACAAAGAGATGAGTTGCACAAAATGCACCATGTTGGGTTAGACACAGGGTCTTGCAGCAATACCAAAGATGGACATGCCGTGGGAACTCCTGTTGGCCCCACCTAAGGCCAACCTTAACCAGCAAACTCATTAAAAACCTCCTCTCCTCCGTATCAGTGTAGCCCTTACTTCAAGTATAACCTCTAAAGAGAGCCCTGTAAGTGGGAGAATAAGCATGGCATTTAGAGTCAGAGACCTGGGTTCAAAGCCTTGCTCTTCCTATCTGTGTGTTACCACCTGTGTGATCCTGGACAAGTTATTTGACTTCTCTGGGTTTGTTTTCTCGTCCATGAAATGGACAAAATGAATCCTACCTCATAGGACAAAAATCAAATAAGCTAAAATATATAAAGAACCTAGCACAATGGCTTTTCTGATTTGAATAGTAGTATTCAAATAATGTTAATTAAAATAATGTTAATAATTTATGAATCTAAATTTTCTTATGTGTTTTTGTTGGAATACTTCTTTTCTAAGAATTTTTTTTCCCTCTCTCTTTCCCTCCTTTTGTCTAGAATGGTAAAAATCCGGAAACATCCATGGCCCTCAACCCAATGTACGAGCTTTTATTTTGAACATTTAAAAGACTGATGGAGAAGTGAGCAGCCATAAAGATCTGGCCTTTGGTATTTTTCTTCCATCCAACATCTAGCCTCTCTGAGTGGAAGTTGTGGGCATTTGCTGTGAATAGAGCTTGTTTGCTAACTGAGTACCTATGAAATTGAATGCACATAGATGCTACCAGCACTGGTAAGGTAGTTGATTTTCTCCAATCAGTACAATGGTTAGGTTTTTTTTTTTCCTGTTGGGGCAGCAATAACCATTTCCAATCCAGAGAAAAGCTCCCCAAGATTGTTCACTCCTGGGAGAATGTTGCTCTCAAGTTGATAGCCTACAGATGAGTGACCTAGTTCTGGGAGACTCTTACCATCAGCTGTGGAGGTCCTAGAGGATGGGAAGAGATACTTTTTTTTTTTTTCTGGCGAGGAAGTTTAGCCCTGAGCTAACATCTGTTGCCAATCTTCCTCTTTTTACTGAGGAAGATTGGCCCTGGGCTAACATCCATGCCCGTCTTCCTCTACTTTATATGTGGGATGCCGCCACAGCATGGCTTGATCAGCGGTGTGTAGATTTGCACCCAGGACCCAAACCTGCGAACCCCAGGCCGCCAGAGCAGAGCACGCGAACTTAATCACTACATCACCTGGCCAGCCCCTGAGATACTATCTTTTAAGGTTCTCAAAGTTCATTCTCTGACAAGTTAAACTAGGGCTGCTACTTCTAGCCATCAATGTAAGGATTTCATTATCCTCGAACTGCCAGGAGCTTGTGACCTGGCCTCACACCAAAAGGACAGAAAAGAGACATGTCTCAGCTTTTTTGGCAGGAGTGACTGGGCATCCAGGACCTGTCTGATGCTAATTAGAAGGCCTGGACTAGAAATGTCCACCATGGGTGCATTCTAGAGTTTTTGAAATGCCAGTAGGTGGCAGAGGCAGGGAGAAAAAATATGACCAGAAGTGGGAGGAAGAGAGGCAGAAGGAAGCTGGGCTGGGAGGATGAGTAAGGAAGAAGGTACCCAGGATCCACCTGCATTGTCAGATGCTCCTCCTCAAGGAGCAAATGGGCACTGCCTCTAATTCATGCCCTATCCAAGCTCAGAGGCCAGGAAAAGGTGTGAAGACAAAACCCCCAGGAGCAAGAGCTTGAAGTCGCTTTGAAATTGCAGCCATTCTGTCTGGCTGATGGTGAGAGAGGTGGCTTGTGCTCTGGATCCAGATGTCCAGCCCTGTGATGCAGATTCCAGCAGGACTTCCTCGAGGCCGCAGCCGTGGCTGGTGACACACACAGCCAAGAATGGGGGCAGCCACATCCAGCACAGCCTTTCTTTACTGTGAAGAGTGTCCTTGTTTATGTCTCATGTCTGGTCCCCTTGCAAGTTATTTTTATTTGTTGTTGTTATTATTTGTTCTTGACTTGTTAACTGTGAAAGGTAACAAATAAAGTATCTTTGGTAGATGGCGTCCTTCCTTGTGTTCAGGGTTTTGGTGACGCACGTGGCAGTAAGTCTCACTTGCAACGGCAGCCGTGACACATGGCAAACTGGATGGATTGACATCCGCTGTCCTCATTAGGGGCTGTTGGATTACCCAAGTTAAATTTTTAACAGGTAGTAGACATTTTTGGCTGCTTCCTCATCCACATCCCATTCCCCTTGTGTTATGAAGCAGCCAAGCATTTTGGGTGGGACTGATCTGACCCCCAGCTCCCAGGGGTGTGCCTTGGTTGGCCCAAGCAATCAGTGGAATCCCATCCCAATCCACAGGGATTGACTTAAGAGTGAGCACATGGCATAAGTAGATGCAGTTAGAATAAAGCCCGAATTTTGGTAGGAGGCTTTCAGGAAGAGAAACTCTTTGTTCTGGTGAGTGGACTCGAGGATGTAAGGCCTCGAACTGCTTCAGTTTTGCTGAGCTGACAGGTACAGGGGGGCAGAGCTGAGAGAACCATGGAAAGTGGAGCTGGAGCTCTGATCAGACTATACTGGAAGCCTCTGGACGGGACTGTTAGGCCAGTTTGAGTAGTTGTTTCTGTTTTTGCAGCTTAAAGCATCCTCACTGATGCCACCTCAGTTTACTCTTGTGTTCTCAAGGCTAGGTGGTGAATGGAATAAAAGAAACACCCTCTTCTGAGCTATTAATGCCCACAGTAAAGACACTAGTCATCAACCAATTGGTTAATGGCAGCAGAATTAATGCAGACATAACAAAATTGGCTGACCAGTGTAACGTCATCACAGACTTTATTTCTGACCTACATGTTACCTCCTTTACATTTGAAGATGATTCTAGATTCAGTGCTAGAAGTAGGCTATTTGAACCTTTTTTCTAAAGAGTCCCACTTGCCTTGTGCCGCTCTGCACCAGAGCACGCCAGCTTCCATTGCTTCTCAAAGGTCCTGGGCCATACAAACTCTGGGCTTCCCAGACCAGAGTGTCAACCATTCTTCAGAGACTTTCATTGCTATTATTTGAATTAAAATAATATGCTCTAAATATGTACATGTGTAATGTTTATGAAAATGGGTTTTGTGTTCAAAGGTGCTTTTGATTCTTCTACAATATGGCCTGTAATTCAGTTGTTTCTGCTCTCCAGGACCTCTACAAAGGTTTTCTCACTGATCGTCCTGCAAACTCAGAGGGGAATGAACTTCCTAAGATAGGAATCTGATCATGACACTCCCTTGCTTAAGGCTTTCAGGGGTTCTCCACAGGGAGAATGAAGCTCACAGAATCAAGCCAGACTCCTTGTGGCTCATCACTCCTTGTCATCTGGCTGCTGCCACCAACTGCTCCTGCTTAGCCTCATGCCCTTCCCCCCACAGTGCACTAACACTCTGGCCACACTTGCTGCTCCCTAAACATACCACCTCTTCACAAATTTGCTCATGCTGTTCCCTACACTTGGAATGCCCCTTTCCTTCAACCGCCTGATCAACACCTCCATCTGTCCATATCGGCTAAATCACCATCTCCCCTGACCAGCTTTTCCTAATCCTCCCTGCAGCACTGAAGTAGAAGTATTGCCTCCTTCATGTCGCAGCTGGGTCCTGTGAGCAGTTCCCCGAGAGAAGAGGTTCTGCACAGTGAGTCTGTGCTTCCTTCTCACTCAGCACAATGCCTGGCATAGAATAGTATTAAATAGTTGTGTATAGAGTGGAGTATGAAATGGGACTCTTCAGCTCGACCTTGAAGAGTACGTTCATCATCTTGATTGTGGTGATGGTTTCACGGGTATATTAAAACTTGTCAAATTGTACACTTAATGTATGTACAGTTTATTGTATGCCAGTTATACCTCAATAAAGCAGTTTTATTTTTAAGTGGTGGGTGGGGGGTAGATTCTCATGCAAGGGCCTCTCAGACCTTAAGGGAGGCATCCTCTGATCACAGCCCTAAGACAGGACAGGAACACAGACATGTCATTCTGCTGCACCTCCACCTTAGACTGAAGGTCTCTGAGGTCAGCACTGGGTGAACCAGCTAGGGATGAGCTGCTGCCCAGACAGCAGCAGGGCTCAGTTGCACATCGGAGTCACCTGATGAGATTTAAAAATCACTGCCGGCCCCGTGGCTTAGCGGTTAAGTGCGCGCGCTCCGCTACTGGCAGCCGGGGTTGGGATCCTGGGCGCGCACCAACGCACCACTCGTCTGGCCATGCTGAGGCCGTGTCCCACATACAGCAACTAGAAGGATGTGCAACTGTGACATACACCTATCTACTGGGGCTTTGGGAAGAAAAAAGGAGGAGGACTAGCAATAGATGTTAGCTCAGGGCTGGTCTTCCTCAGCAAAAAGAGGAGGATTTGGCATGGATGTTAGCTCAGGGCTGATCTTCCTCACAAAAAAGAAAAAAAAAATCACTGATGCCTGGGTCCCGTCCCAGAGCACATCACTGGTCTAGGGCAGTCCTGAGCTGACAGATTGTTTAAGCTCCCAGGTGATTCGAATGTGCACCAGGGTTTTGAGAACCACTGCTTTAGATCAGTGGCTTGGCTCCTCACTGTCAAGCCCTGGATCATGTCATTTCCTGTTCCTTGCCCCAAGAGTCTAGAACACGGGAACCCATTATGCACAAGAAGCTTCAGTGGGCTCTGAGCCTCTTTTGGAGAAGCAGGTCAGGCGTCCAGGTGGCATCAACACCAAACAGCTTGAGACAAACCTTTTGGGCTGTTTTGTCCCTGAATCAGCCCTGCCCCCTCAGCCCCTCCTAGCCACTGGGCAAATTCCGCGGCCAGTAGGTGGCGCTGTCCCCTATGGCTTTCAGAAAATCCAACTTCCGGTGGTGGAGCGCTTTTAAAAGGCCTGCTTGAAATCGTTAACTTTCAATGCACCAATTCTAAATAATTTCCTCTTGGCTTTGTCTTGGTGTCTTCAATGCCTGCTATTGTGCCAGGGAAACATGAATGTTAGCTCACTCTTGTTGCAATATTTGCACCTTTTTTACTGGATCATTAGAGATCATACGTTGTTCACTTTATTGGTCCTAATAATACCTTAAGTATTGAAGTAATGTTTGTGTCATATTGACGATGCAAACAATTAGGTACAATTGTTCAGACAATCAACATTTCATTTCATGGTGATTTTCCAAAATTAAGAAGGAGATAAATCCATTTCCAATGAAAAATTCTTCAGTTAAGATAAAATACAAAATGTCACCAGTGGGAGGTGTCTGTCTTTCATCAGCTTTTATGAGCTGAGCAAGATCTGCCTGGGTTTTTTAGAGAATGAGGTTGGGGAGAGGTCTGGAGTGCAGCATGGGGGTCTTCTCCTCAACCTCCTTGCTGTGAAATGTGGGTTCTTTTATTCAAAGACAGAAGCTTGGGGCAAACCGTCAAAGGCTTCATAATTCCTGCAGGCCTGGTTTTCTGAGCCCACAATCATGACATATGATCCAGTAAAAGAATTCTCTCCTGCTTCCAAATGAGAGACTCAGTTTGAAAAACAACAGTAATAATAGTTAATATATTAGGGAGTACTTAATAAATGCCAGGCATAATTCCTAGTGCTTTGCATATATTAACCCCTTTAATTCTCATGACGATTATGAAGTAGGTACCATTATTATCCCTGTTCAATAGTTGGGGAAATAGAGGCAAGAAACTTGCCCAAAGTCGCATGGGTAGTAAGTGGGACAGCCCGGATTTTAACCCAGGCAATCCAACTCCAGAGCCTATTTCTCTGTCATTTAATGACAAAATATCAACCTATGTATGATATTTAAATGGTCAGTAGGGACAATGAGTCATATATTTGAAAGTGCGAGTGTCCTATATTTATTAAGCTTGATGCCAGATACAAATAGAGCTTCCTGGAGCTTATAGGTTAATACCAAAAATGAAAAATTCTGTCCCTATGCGAACTTCAGAAAGTATTCTTTCCATTAAAGTAATTCATCTAAAATCATCTGCAAAATGCCTACTGCATTACTTATTACCCAGGTATGACTTCCTGTTTGGGAGACTGTCCAACTTCTCTCTCTCTAATGCAAAGGCTCTCCATTCTCTGACCAGCTGTGGTATTCTGCCCTTATGTGGTGACAGAGGAAACTTTGAAGCTTCTTTCCTTCTGCTGGAAACAATAACCTCCTGGTTGGGTCCAGGCCAGAAATGAATCCCCTGTTGGACTGACATTGAATGCTCCCATCCCTCCTTTGTCCCACCTTTATCAGCCAGTCGCTTCTGGAGGGAAACCCTCTATCTTATTTCTCTGGTATGTAGAAGATCCTCAACACAATTTATTGGATGAAATAATGAAGGTCCTATTTCAATTAATTAACATCCTAGAGCAAAGAACATTCTAGAATATGGAAGCAAATCAATAGAATTAGGGCAAAACAAGAGAAGTTCAGATTAGGCCATAAGAGAAAGCATCTCTTAGTCTTGACTTAAGGGTCTTTACCATTTTCTTAGTGAGGAGAATTAACTTATACAATACTTTCTAAAAAGTACATAATTCTCATCTCATAATATAGCATATGTCATTTTTAAGTACTCTTTTAAAATTTTCTGTTGTTACTATTCCAAGTCTCAAGTTTTTTAAAAAACACACCTCAAAGTGTCAATACAAATTGACATTTGGACAATGGACCCCGCCTGAATATTATACTCCAGAGATGCCTATTCTTGCTCCTGGGTGTTCCTGCTGAGCCCCCTGCTCTCCTCTAAGTGGTGATCCAGGCTCCTCCCTGTTATGGCTCCATTATTTTAAACACGGCTCTCAAGGTCACATTGTACTCAACTGCATCAATCTAGCGGAAAGTGAAAGAGCGAGGAGGATCATGCAAGAGAGATTTTTATGGGTCAGGTCTGGTGTTAATGCACCTCATTTCTTCCCACATCACATTGGCTTAGAACTCAGTTACATTATCACACCCGACACACCAAGGGAGGCAGAGAAATATAGCAGAGCTACATGTCCAGGAAGACGGGGAAATGGGCGCTTTGTGAACAGCTCTCCAGTCTTTGTTCCCCTCCCTCTCTTACCTTACATTGTCTCATCCTTCAAGACTCAGCATAAACATCACTATTCTATCCCCAAGTCTAGAACAGTATCTGGCACCTGGTATACACTCAATATTTTTTGAATGAACAAGTCATTCCACAAATACTCTCTAAGTGCTCACTCTCAAGGAGTTGAGAATTAAGTCAGAGAGACAGTCATGCCCTAAGCAAGTAACTTCAACCTCAACACTTCTAACAGAGGCGAGGATCAAGCCCTTTGAGAACACAGAGGAAAACATTCTGCAAATGTCAGTTCTGGGAGGCTTTAGCTGGATATCGAAAGACAAATCAGAGTTTACTGGTCTGACAAGATCAGGAATAGGACCGTTTATGGAGAAGAAACACGATGTTCAAAGGTGAGAAGGTGCTTGTGAGGATGTGCACAGGGGCCAGGCTGAAATGGTGGATCGGGGCCAGGCTGTGAAGGGCCTTGTATATTGCATAATCATCTGATTCCTGGTCTGCTGATCTTTCAGTTCTACCAAGTATGTGCCCTGCCTGCTTTTTCTAGAGAAGGCTGAACGACTGTAATTAGTAAGGCGTTTACTCAAGTCCTGTCTTCTGGTGTGGATAATTTGCAGATGTCCTCCGTGGTCTCTTGAGAAGGAGGGAGCCCAGCTAGCTCAAGTTATGGCTTGCGAGCATCCTGCCTTGGGTCTGGCTTGACTCTGTCTTTTAGCTGCTCTTGGAAAACGGTGATCTGGGTGTCCTAGTTTGGGAGCCATAAATTCCCGTAGCTAACTACACTTTGGCCTCTTGATCTAAGGGTAAAAGGCCCTGTGTTTGCTGTCAATGAAGATTTTTTTTTTTTAAGAGTATTTTTATTTATTTATTTATTTATTTGTGAGGAAGATCAGCCCTGAGCTAACATCCATGCTAATCCTCCTCTTTTTGCTGAGGAAGACCGGCTCTGAGCTGACATCTATTGCCAATCCTCCTCCTTTTTTTTCCCCCAAAGCCCCAGGAGATAGTTGCCAAAGCCCCAGCAGATAGTTGCACGTCCTAGTTGCACATCCTTCTAGTTGCTGTATGTGGGACGCAGCCTCAGCATGGCCGGAGAAGCAGTGCGTCGGTGCGTGCCCGGGATCCGAACCCAGGTCGCCAGTAGAGGAGCACGAGCACTTAACCTCTAAGCCACGGGGCCGGCCCTGTCAATGAACATTTGACCGTGGTTTGGGGACAAATGCTCTAAGGACAGCTATAAAGCATGGAGCCCCCTGTAATGAGAGGCCTGCTGTGACCCTGGAGGGGCCATCTGTATAACATGACTCAGAAGTTTAGTGGGTCAAAGCTGTTGCTCTAAGAAATCATTTGAGTCCACCTCCCAATATAGGAAGTACAAGGCAGATTCAAGTAATGTTTATTGAATGCCTACTATGTGCCAAGTATTTTCAGATGTATTTGCTAATATAACCTGAACATAAATGTTTTCTGAAATAATCACAAATAAGACCAACTATTAGATGGTATTGCACATTAGAAAATATTAAGATATTATATTTCTCTTAAATACACAAATTATGTTAAGACTATGTCATAGTCACACTGAAGATCAGAAATTCCATTCAAAATGAGGCAGCTGTGAGATAATAGAAAGAACAGTGGACTTTGGAGTCAGGAGGTCTTGGCTCTATCACTTATTATCACTTCTCCAAGCCCCAGTGTCCCAATGGGGAGAAAAAGGTATGTTTTACAGTGTTGATTTGTATGAACTATAACTACCTGGCTGGGCACCATCCTTTGGGCTTCTCTAGGTGTGTATACCATCTAGGTTTGTGTAACACACCGTACGATGTTTGCATGACAGATTCGCCTAATGACGCATGTCTCAGAACATATCCCCGATGTTAAGGGACGCACGACTGTATAATGGCTTCTAAGCCAGGGAGGCTCCTATACCCGTGCAGCGTGGATCTTATCTCCTTGCACCTGAGCTGACTGCTCTGCCAGACTGAGACCAGAGCTCCCGTGAGATGAACTCTTGATGCCGCCCTGCTGGCCAGCTGTGGCTCCTCCCTACATCTGTTTTAGTTGGAGAAAGCCAAGTGTGGCCTCTAGAAGGCTTGTGAGTCTAGTTTAGTTGAACCTAGGAAGAACCTCGGATGGGCACTGCAGGCAGCGTGTTTTATTTTATGGTCGCTGGAATGTTGGAGGGGACAGTGACCTATGTCCACTAAAGCCAGCAGAAGAGGAAACCATCAAAGAAGGAACTTGGATTACATGGAATGAAGAATTTGCTGAGGTTGATGATTAAATAATTGGGGTGGATTAGCTAGGGAGCTGATGGAGGCTGCTCGGGATATCATTTAAAGAGGAGAGATGATCACTTTCAGAGTCTACCTTCAAGACAGGCCCTGACAGTCTTCCCACATACAGAACATGTTCAAACAGGCATTACATCCTATTAAAGGGCAGTGGTTTTTTGAAGGACAATTTTTAGTTGGTAGAACAGGTTATGTAAACCAGAGCCTGCTGCCAAGTGCCAAACATATTTGACTTCACAAGTAGTAATTATAGAGCCAGCTCTGGCATGGACCAGATCCTTCACTTTCCAAGTGAGCAAACTGAGGTCCAGAGAAGGGCAGGCAGTTGTGTGGTTGCTCAGCTAGTTGATGGCACTGAGGACCGGAACTCAGTTCTGATTCTGAGCCCAGATTTCTAGTTTTCCTCCACTAGCAATTGAATAGGAAGAGCTACATTCTACAAAAGGGGCAGCAGCCCCTGCACTCCGGCCAAAGATGGCGGCTGATGGCTTTGTGCAGGGCTGGTGGCCCTGGATTTCTTGCAGACCTGGTCCTCGAGCAGCTGCTCAGCCTCCAACCCCTACCTCACCCTCAAACCCGGTCCCCAGGAAAGGGTAGAGGTCAGAGACTTGTCCCACCTTTTGAAAAGCTGCTGAACTCCCAGCTAAACATTGTCTTAAAGACAACTGCTAGACCTCAGACAAGGCAGAGGAGAGAGGCAGGAAGGAGGTGGGGTGGCAGGTAAGGAATGGAGTGTAGGTGACAAGGAGGATGAAAAGAAAGTGGTACGCAAGCGGTCGAGGCAGAATGTTGGCTCAGCTTCCAACAGCAGTCCCACCACCAGCTGCTTCTGTCCGGTCTTCAGACATCTCTGTCCTTGCCCGTGTCTGTGGTGTTCACCGCCCTCTGTCCCATCCCCCCATCTGTGGCATTTCTCTCTAGGCCACACATGCATGGACCACACCTGTTCCGTACTCCTTCTCCATCCCCGACTCACTCCTTTTTTCCTAGCATTTACTCTAGAAATCTCTAGACATGATTAATTTAAAGTGTGTGTGCGCTTGTATTCATTCATTGTACTTTTTATTGAAATAACTGGAAAAGAATCCATGCCCTTTAGGTGGTGTGACATAACTTCTAGGGAAAGAGAAACAAACTGTGATGGCTTTGCTAGCGTGGAAAATGGGGGCATTTACACAAAGACTCTGCAGTCTCCTCTGGGTCTAAGCCCACTCCTCTGGGTCTTTTCCCACTTGAAAGAAAAGTTCTCTAAAAAGAAAACAAACATGCCAAAATTAATTGAAAGATATCACAACTCTTACTGTAATTTGATTAATGGATATTGTTTTAAATATTTCAGGTCACAGGGCCAGCCCCAGTGGTGTAGCGGTTAAGTGCGCGCGCTCCGCTGCTGGCGGCCCGGGGTTCGGATCCCGGGCGCGCACCGACGTAGCGCTTGTCAGGTCATGCTGAGGCTGCGTCCCACGTACAGCAATTAGAAGGATGTGAAACTATGATGTACAACTATCTACTGGCGCTTTGGGGGAAAAATAAATAAATAAAATTATTAAAATAAATAAATAAATAAAATAAAATATTTCAGGTCATGAAAGCCAGAAAACATACATTCTCTCTGGTATATATAATCTTAAAAATATTTTCAAAACTAACCTTTGAAAAATTGCTCAGAAAAATAGAACAAATAATGAGCGTTTTCAGAATTGATAATTATATGAACAGAGAGGTTGAAAACACACACCTTATTTACCAAGGGTGTGCTACCTACTCCATAAATAAGTTTAAAATGCTTGGACGTGCTTCTTAACAGCTTCAGAGAAATATGACATTTCTGTGAGTTACAGCTACATTTGTACATTAAAAGCACAACAAACAGAAACACCTTTCCCTATTGTTGAAGATTTCTGTCAAGACCTGTTTTGTATTCCATCTCTCGATGTGAAATTCCACCCACCTCAGGCTTGGCATAACCACAATGTGCATGCTTAATCCAAAAATAAACAAAAATTACTAAGGGACCTAGTATATGCAAGCTAACATAATAGGCTATTTTCATCAAAATGGAACCCGGTGTGCTCACCATGGCTTGTCATCTGACCATCTCCTGTGTTCACCCATGATCTGGATGTTTCTCTAGGTCTGTGATTGGCAGTTCTATATTGGCTATAAACTCTGAGAGCTGGCATGGGAATTATTTTTTCTTAACCAGGACCATGGTGCACTGGGGGAGAAAAACCTATAAAGAACATTTTCCTATAAAAAGGAATATAATTTGGTATTTTTAAAATAAAAAGTTAATATTAACACTAAAGAAAATTTTATATGTTTCATAGCCCTATCAATTGGTGCAAAAGAATTTTGTAATATTCTGTCATCACAGTCATTCGTTTCTTGCACCACGACAAATCCCAGGCATAACTATTAAAAGCAGAGTAAATTAAGCCTATTACCTAAACTAAGGTGAATACTGTAGGGTTGTTGTCTTTTTTCCCTTGTATATTAAATTGCAAGTATGTATTGGTAAAATATTTTTGACCTGGTTTATAAATTGAATTGCACAATATGACACCTCATTGTGGGAATGAGTTGGCATGTAAATCTGAATTGTGAAATAGAAAAGTTTGAACTAATTGATTTTTAAGTGTTTTTTTAAAATTATGGTAAAATATACATAACAAAATTTACCATAACCATTTTTAAGTGTACAGTTCAGTGGCATTAAGTATACTCATAATGTTTTGCAATCCATTTCCAGAACTTTTCCATTATCCCAAACTGAAACTCTGTACCCACTACACAATAACTCCCCATTCTGCACCGTCCCCCCGCCTGCCCCTAGTTTCCTCTATTCTACTTTCTAACTCCATGAATTTGCCTATTCTAGGTCCCTCATATAAGTAGAATTATACAATATTTGTCCTCTTGTGTCTGGCTTATTTCACTTAGCATAATGTCCTCAAGGTTCATCTGTGTTGTAACGTATCAGAATTAATTCCTTTTTAAGGCTGAATAATAGTTCATTGTATGTGGACATTAATACATTGTGTTTATCCATTCATCTGTTGAGGGACATCTGGGTTGTTTCCACCTTTCGGCTGTTGTGAATAATGCTATGAACATGGGTGTGCAAATATCTGTTTGAGTCTTTGCTTTCAATTCTTTTGGGTATTTACTCAGAAGTGGAGTTGCTGGATCATATGGTAATTCTATGTTTAACTTTTTGAGGAACTGGATTAACCATCTGTGCTCAAATCTCGAGAATCAAACCCAAACCAACCAGCAACCCCCTTCTGGCCCAGAAGCTCAGCAATGATCAGAAATGGGCCATTCCGGAGGCAGCCACAAAGGAAACTGTTCCAGTGACTGTGGGAAGTACTCCCTGTCTCCCTTCCTGAGGGGGGGCCATCAGTGCACCCCAACTGTGCCAATTAGAGGAAGTCAAAGCATTTGAAGGGCACTTCCACCCTTCAGCTTAATAAAAAGAATGAAGAGTTTTCAAACATGAAAAAAGCCACAAACCAGAAACCAAAATCTTCAGAGGAATTAGAACAGGCATCTCCAAAGCATTTCTAAGACAATGGAACATGGAAGAATGTTGTCATCACTTGCCATTCAGTGGCTTATGGCAGGTCTGGGCAGGTTGGAACCACCAGGTGAGACAGGATGGGGGCAGATCTTACTGCAGCACTTTCCAGGTGCAGTCCAGGTAAACAGAGGTCTGTGTTGGCTCTGAACAGTGAAGTGCCGTGTTGGGGTGGGGAAGGTGACGCACAGATCAGACATCACAGGGCCTAAACTTAGAGGATTAATGCAGGTTATTATTGTACTTATCAACGCAACATTTACCCAGTTTCCGGGACGTAACTTTCCCACCATATTATCCATCCTTCACATCCCTGCCAGACAAGTCTTTTAAAAATCACCACTTGGCACATGACACCTCAGGGTTCAAACTCTTTGACTGGCTTCTGATTATTTATAATCATTGTCTCTCAAGGTTGGATAAAAGTAGCCCCAAGGCCACTCCCCTGAGAGGCAGAAAGACCCGAGATAAAGCTGGGGCAGCCTCTGCAGCACCAATTTTACTGGAAAATGTTTGGGAACTAGTATGACTTTTACATTAGAACAAACACTGCAATGTTACACAGGAGTAGGATGTTTGTATGCAGTTTAAGGATGAAATGCTGGCCTTCTGTGAAATTTGGAGCTTCACCTCTAGGTACAGCATACTATAAGAATAAGTTTAAGAGGTGGCCCCCTGGTTTAGCGGTTAAGCGCCTGCCATCTGCTACTGGTGATCCCGGTTCCGATCAGGGCGTGCACTGATGCACCGCTTCTCCGGCCATGCTGAGGCAGCGTCCCACATACAGCAACTAAAAGGATGTGCAACTAGGACATACAACTATCTACTGGGGCTTTGGGGAGAAAAAGGGAAAAAAAGGAGGAGGATTGGCAATAGATGTTAGCTCAGGGCTGATCTTCCTCACACACACACACAATAAATAAATGTTTACTTCCTCGAGCCTCAGGACCACCTTGGTTGGGGGGGGCGGGCGGGCGGGCACACAAAGATTAAACTCCAAACTCTCTAATCTGGGCAGTTAGAACCATCCCTGGCTTGGCCCCTGGGAGCCATCGGTCCAACCCGTTCCTGACTTTGCAGAGGTCAGATCACTTTGCTCTTTACTCCTCACTGCTTCTGCTTTTAGTCAAGGCAGTCTGAACTTTGGGACAAGGCATCCCAGCTCTGTCACTTCTGGCAAGTTAACCTCTCTGTGCCTCAGTTTTCTCATCTGGATAACAGTAGGGCTGTCGGGAGGATTATAGGAGCTCATGTGGTAAAGCATTTAGAAGTGTCTGGCTAGCAGCGTGCTTGCTCTCTGTACATGTTAGGCATCCTGTTAGTATTTCCTTCTACGCGAAGGCCTCCTCTTCTCTTGACTAAAAACTATTCCAGTCTTCACCTATTCATGGTGGCCCAGCCCTAAGCCCACCTGGTCCTTTGCACGCACGCAGTGTCAGGGGAAGCTCACACCCCCACCCCTTACTGGCAATTTCAGAACCAGCTCAGATGTAAATAGTAAGGCGAAAGCCTGAGCATCTGCTTTTTAGTTTATTAGTTTGGCTTCACGGAAACTGCCAGTGTATCGAGATAAGGAAAACAAGAACGGCGGGATATCGGCCAGTTTCGAATCCTCGACAGGGGCAAAACGTTAATGAGGGAAAAGTGGGCTTCACGTGTGCCTCCACGCCCCCCGTGCTCTCCCTTCCCCATCAAGCGGGTCGCCTCGCGGTTACACGCGCGGGCGCCTCCGTCCCTCCTCGGTTGAGCGCGGGGCAGGCGGTGTGGCTCTGGGAGGACCAGACGGCCCTGGCACGATCCCACCGTACCTGCTCTCCCTCCCGAAGTCTAGCAACCCAAAGTAATCTCGGCTCGCCTAGGGGAGCGTGCCCCGCCCCCTTCCCGTGGCGCCCAGCTGCTGAGAAAGCAGAGCGAGACCCTACCCAGCGATCTCGACCCCCACAAGCGCGCCGGAAGGGACTTCCACCTGGGCGCCCCGGCCTCCGCGTTCCGGGCCGGTCCCAGCGCGGGGCGGAGCTGGCCGGTCGGGAGCTCGCCCCGCCCCGCCTCGCAGTAAACTGACCGTGTGGCAGCCGGGCGGGGGCCTGGAAGGGGAAAGAAGGGGAGGAGAAAGGAGGGAGGAAAGTGGAGCCTGGCGGGCCGGAGGGAGGAAGGGAAGGGGCGGAGGCGCAGGGCAGAGTGTGCCGGCGCGCGGGGCAGCCTCAGCGCGGGGCGCGTCCCGGAGCCCAAGCCGCGGCCGCAGCGCGGAGCCAGCGCCTGCCCTGCCCGGGGCCGTCCCGAGCGGCGACACCCCAGGCGGCCCCGGGACTCGGCTGCGAGAGGGATGGTGGCGGCGGGGCGCGGGTCAGCGCAGCCGCCACCGCCTCCCGCCCGGCCGCCGGCGCCGTGAGCCCCGGCTGCGTGCCGGGCATGCGGCTGCGGCCCCCGACCCCTGGCCCCCGCGCTCCGACCCCGGCCGCACGCCCCCGCCGAGGCCGCCGCTGAGGCGGGCGCCCCACCATGCCGCGGGCCCCGGCGCCCCTCTACGCCTGCCTCCTCGCGCTCTGCGCGCTCGTGCCCAGCCTCCCAGGTAAGCCGCGCCGGGTGCCGCGCTTTGCAGGAAGAAACTTTGTCGGGCACAGAGCCGCCCGCAGGCGTCTTGGAGGGGCCGGGGCGGAAAGTGTGATCTGAGGGTGGAAGGGGCCTTCTAGGCACTGCCAGGTGGGCGAGCCGCCGGGGTACGGCCCGGTGGGGGGCTTCCGAGCTGCGTGCCCCATCCCGCGCGCAGCCCCCCGGACTGTCGTCGGCCTCCAGTCCCCTCCCGGGCTGAGGAGGAGCCTTCCCCTTCTGTGTAAACAGTTTGCCCGTCTGCTGACCGAGCTCGCGTGCGCCCGTGCCCGGTGCGCCGGGAGGGCCCCGCCAGTCCTGTGTGGGGACCCGGGCTCTGCACCCCCTGGCACAAAGCGGCCCTTGTGGCGGCCGGCGGCGGGCGGCTGCTGGGAGGCGCCGAGGGATGCCGCCGGTACCCTGGTCCGGGAGAGGCGCAGGGCAGCTGGAGGCGCGAGACCCGGAGTCTTCGCTGGAGTCAAAGTGTGGGGCCACGGCGACTCCGGGGGCTCGTCTCCTGGAACTGCGGGTGCTCAGGGCCCCATAGCGAATCCTAGAGTTTCACTGTGCTCAGGCCAACCGCCTTCCTTTAAAGATGTAATCCTCCCCTCCCTGCTCCAAGCCACCGCGACCCCGAGGGGAGACCCGCGTCCCAATCCACAGCCCCACCTGGGACTTCCCGATCTGATGCCTTCTACCTGGCTTTATCCCGCGATTTGCAAACACTCCTTGCCGCACACTCCCCTAACTCTGGAGGATTCTGGAGCGGAGGGCTGGGGGTGTGCGATTGCATTAGCCGCACACTGCCATGGGCTGGGGGCTATGCGAGGAGCCCCCAGTAACCTGCTTTAAGTGTTCGGAGTTGGGAGAGGGCTGGACGTGGCGGTTAGGAGGCCCCAGAGGAAGGATGCTCTGTTTGGCGCTGGGGCTGTGAGGCAGATGAGCTACCCCCACCTCCTCAAAAAAAAAAAAAAAAAAAAAAAAGCAAGAAGCTCCAAACTTGCTCCTTTCCCGTAGGAAATCAGTGTGTTGGGGTGCTCCATTCACTTGCAAGTGCGAGATACTTGATTGCTCTTGTGAACCCACTGCCCAGCTGCGGAGGAAGGCAGGGAGGGCTGTACCCCTACGGTGTCGTGTCTCATTTACATGAAGGCTGCGGAGGTTTATAAAGGGCAGAGCGGAGGAGGGGTCTGGACAAACAAAAACTTCCTTTAGGCCCTAATTCCAACTTAGTACTGTAGCAGGGCTTCTTTTATGGGAAAATAATCACTCCAGCACTTGGAGTAGATCAGTGGTTTCCAAACACCCATCTGGCAACCAGTGCCCATCGCTGATGTTTTCTTGGGTCCCCAGGGAAATACAAAGAGAAAGAAGATGTACCCTGCGTCACACACAGGAGTATATCTTTGCCCATCATCCCCTGCTTCACAAGGACTATCCTTTAACTTGAAATTAGGTCTTTTTTATTTTTGGTGGGAAAACTTATTGTCTTTTAATAATTTATAGTGATAAGAGAGGGTAGTTTTTTATTTTTCGCAAAATAAAACTGGCGATCCTGTATAAATTTCCCCCTTTTCTGTTTGTTTCTTTTGTTTTGTTTTGGTCTTCATGTTCTGTGAAATGCAGAAGTTTGGGAACTGCTAAAGGAGATGACTTCTAAGTTCCCTTGCAGCTTGACATTCTGTGATTCTAATAAAAATGCAAATGTTTCCAGTTGCAAAGAATTCTTTGAATATACTGTTTTCCATTTACATTGTGATTTCTGTTTTTCAAAGTTCCTCTACATCCTCACAATGATCTCCATTTTTTGGATGGCCCCAAGATGGTGAAGTGACTTGCCCACCCTCCTTCTCCACCAGCCTCAGAGCATTTTGGTCCAGTGCCCTTTGTCCTGCATGACTCAGCATAGGTACAAGCATTGAGCTGTGATTTATTTCCAACTCTTTCAGGGTTCCCTTTTCTTCTGCGGTTGCCTATTAGAGCTCAGCCCGCCCCGGGGGGATGGGTAGAGCAAGCCCATTGCTGGCCTCCAGACCTGGTCCGCTCCCTCTTAGTGCCCTGGAGCTCCTCGAGGTTAGAAGGTGCAGGCTCACATCTGTGTCATTTCTCCCAGTTTCCTGGTGTTGCTGAGCCAACTTCAAACATAGTTTGAAACAGAGTTTTCCTTTTTCTTCCCTCTTCTTTTTTCTTGAAGCCCTGCAGGTACTTTTTTTAGAGCTTGTTTCTGTCTTGCTACTAGGAACATGATTTGAAAGAAAAAGCTTCATTACTCAGTGAAAGAAAGAGGTCACCTGCAGGGCCGTGCCTGCCTGGTGTCCCGAGACCGGTGGCCAAGTTGCCCTTCTGTTGCTTTCACCCTGCTGTTGTCTCTGTGCTTAGTCCAGCAGAAAACACACTTCTGATTTAAGGGGGCTCATTTCAGCAAGTCTCTGGCAGGCTGACAGCCCCCTTGTCCTGGGGTTATCTCCCGCTCTCCTCCTTATCTCATGGCCAAGAGCCTCCGGACAGCACCCTGGGACCTAGTCTTCCCACAAAACCAGGGAAGGGTTTCTCTGGGGTGAGGCCCTTGCTCTCTAAGGAGGGAGGAGTGTAGTATTGATCCTGCTGTAGGACTGGAGTCATGTTTACTATCATAGTTTATTAAAAAGAAAAAAATCAGATGTTCTTTTAGTGGATGCCCTGCAAATTAGAATGTTCTAAATCCTCAGAGATCCCTTTATTCTACTTGGTGGGCTTCTGTTGGCAGCGCTCTCCCCCCACCACCACTTCTCTGCGGTCTGTCAGGGGCTGTAGGAATTTGGCCCAGGGTTTGCTGCTCTCTCCAGGTGACCAGGCGTGGGTTTAGAAATGACAGGACAATGAAATGCAAACAGGGGTTTGGTTTGTAGACTGCTGTTTACCCTAGGTATTTACATTTTAGCTCCATCATCCTTGAATTAGGGGGGCTTTTTATAAAGGGGATTGAGCAGAAGAGGGCAGGGTCTAATTAGCTCTAATTAGTATTCCTCTCCTGCTTGTTCTCCATGCTTATTTAGCTACTGAGGCAACAGAGAATTAAAATATCTAAGTAGTTGGCAGAAGGCCCTTGGGCCTGCCGGCCCTGGTAACTACTTTTCTTCAGCTGGTTCATGGAAATATTCTGAGAAGTTTTAACGATATCGGTAATGTGGAACAATTACACAGCGCTTCAATAATAGTGCTCTTTCACTGGGGCGCTGTGGGTTAATGGGGTGGGGTGTCTTTTCACAGGTATTTTCAGTTGCCTGGGGCTGAGAGCTTTGGAAAGCCCACTGCTAGGGTTTGTTTTCTTTCCCTCCACTTGGAAGGGGATTAATGGCCTTTATAAATGTAAAGGAACACTTTATTTGTAGGTGCTCATTTGTTTGTGAGGCTTCTTCTTCTTCTTCTATTGAACGCAGGGTTTGATTCCTAGGCCACATGGTGAAAAGTTTGCTCCAAGACAGGCCTTGACAATCCCCTATGGTGGATGCTTAGAGGGAGCCATAGTGTGGCCTGCCCTCTCCTTACTGGATTCCTGCCCCCAACCTCAGCCGAGTTTTTCAGAGATGGTTGCTTGTCTTTTGTAGAGCTGGGACCTGCTTCTGCACTTGGCCCCTATAGTCCTTCTAAACTCTCACTCAGAGTGGTCCTGTTAAAACTCAGATCATGTCACTCTGCTTAAAACCCTCCAGTGGCTTCCCAAAGTCCTGGCTGTGTCCTGCGAGGCTCCCCCCACCCTCCAACTTCCCTGACTGTATTTTTCTTATCACTTCCCCTCACGCACTTCACTTCAGCAACAGGAGCCCAGACTCCCCCTGCAGGCCCTTCCCTCTGCCTGGACTACTCTGCTCCCAGATAGCTGCATAGCGGGCTTCCTCCACCCGCAGCCTTTTCTCAGTTGTTCCCAGCTCAGCCAAGTCTTCCTGGCCACTCCCAACTAGACCTGCAACCTCCTGCCCCACTTCTTCCTATCTCCTTTCCTTCCTTGATTTTTCTCCTTAGCGCTCATCACCATCTAATGACTGACTTAGCTGGTTTATTTTCCATCGCCCCTCAGTCAGGATTGTCCCCCAGCCAGGGCATAAGCTAGATGAGGGCAGGGAGTTTTGTCGGTTTTATTCATCACTGTGTCCTCTGTGCCTAGGACAGTGCCTGACTCATATTTGTTGCATGAATGGATAAACATGAGCCTTAGTAGTGTGTGTGTGTGGGGGGGGGAGGGGCGGGGCTTGTCCCATCCTCACCTCCTCACTCCCTTCTACAGTTAGCTTTGAGGTCAGGGACTGTGCATGTAGCTTATTAGGAAGAAACATTGTGGGAGAGAGAGAACCCATTTGAATGTGTCAAGATTTTTGAACTGGAATCAATGATAGAGGCCATTTAGTTCACCCCATGAATTGTTTGCATGAGGATGTAGCCAATGAATGACATAACAAGTACTTGGATCTTTCATGCCCAGGATATCCTCTCCTCATCCCATAATTCCAGCCATAACGTCCCCTCCTCTGTGAAGCCTTCTCTGCATCCCTTGGCCGGAGCAGAATTGGCCTCTCCTTCCCTCGCTCTCAGAGTGCATTCTATTAGAGAGACTTGGGGCTGGAGGGGTCTTCCTCACATGCTATGTGGTGAGTTGCCCAGGTCTCATTTACTTTTAGGTCCCTGATACAACCACGGTGGTTGGTACTCAGTTGCTTCTTCAAAGGCCTTTAAAAAATACCTTCAACTTTCTAAAAATTTAAAACAGTTTAGATTTACAGAGAAACTGAGAAGATAGTACAGAGAGTTCACATATGCCCTACATCTAGTTTTGCCTATTATTAACATCTTGCATTAGTATAGCTTGTTTGTTACAATTAATGAACCACATTGATGTTTTATTATTAACTAAGGTCCATACTTTATTCAGATTTCCTTAATTTTTACCTAATGTCCTTTTTCTGTTCTAGGATCTCATCCAGGATACCACATTACATTGAGTTGTCATGTCTCCTTAGGCTTCTCTTGGCTGTGCCAGTTTCTCAGTCTTTCCTTTCTTTTAAAGACCTTGATGGTTTCAAGGAGATACTTTGTAGACTGTCCCTCTACTGGGATTTGTCTGATGTTTTTCCTCCTGATTAGATTGGAGTTATGAGTTTTTGTAGGAAGACCAAAGAGGTAATCAATTGCCTTTTTAAAATTTAATTTTTGCATATGTAATATTTTCACATAATATTTTTACAGCATAACATGTATACAGTGAGAAATCGCCTTCCATTCTTGTTGCCCATTAGTCCAAGATATTGCTCTGGCCCCCATCCCCAAACAGATTATCCCTGTTAGGTTTCTTATGTAGCCAGAGTGTTTTCTATACCTACGTTACAAATATCCCTTCCTAATTTTAATTGAAAGGCAGCATTAAACACTGTTCTGCATCTTGCCTTTTAATTTAGCAGTATATCAGGGGAAGCTTCATATCAGTATATAGGGAGCATGCACATTCTTTTTAATGCTGCATAGGAGTCTATTATACGAACTGGTGTTTTATTTATTTATTTATTTTTTATTATTTTTATTTATTTCTCCCAAAGCCCCAGTAGATAGTTGTACGTCATAATTGCACATCCTTCTAGTTGTTGTATGTGGGACGCGGCCTCAGCATGGCCGGAGAAGCGGTGCGTCGGTGCGCGCCTGGGATCCGAACCCTGGCCGCCAGCATCGGAGTGCGCGCACCCAACCGCTAAGCCACGGGGCCGGCCCTGAACTGGTGTTTTAAAAAAACAAGTCATGGGGGCTGGCCTGGTGGCATAGTGGTTAAGTTCTCACGCTCCGCTTTGGCCGCCCAGGGTTCGCAGGTTTGGATCCTGGGCGTGCACCAACGCACTGCTTGTCAAGCCATGCTGTGGTGGCATCCCATATAAAGTGGAGGAAGATGGGCACGGATGTTAGCCCAGGGCCAATCTTCCTCAGCAAAAAGAGGAGGATTGGCAACGGATGTTAGGTCAGGGCTTATCTTCCTCACACATACACACAAAACTCACATCTGTAAAACTGACATTGTTGGGTATTCTGCAGATGTCTGATGTTCAGAAAGGCAAAGATATAGACTGACTGAGATAGATCCTTCCTAGGGTATATTTTCATTTCATGGTAACATCTCTAGACCAATGACCATAGTCATGTGCCACACAATGATATTTGGGTCAATGATGGATTGCATGTACAATGGTGGTCCCATTATTTGTAGTTTTTTTTTCCCTTTTTCTCCCCAATGCCCCAGTAGATAGTTGTATGTCATAGTTGCACATCCTTCTAGTTGCTGTATGTGGGACGCCGCCCCAGCATGGCTGGAGAAGCCGTGACTTGGTGCGCACCCAGGATCCGAACCTGGGCCGCCAGCAGTGGAGTGTGTACACTTAACCACTACGCCACGGGGCCGGCCCCATGGTGGTCCCATTAGATTAGTACCATATAGCCTAGGTGTATAGTAGGCTATACCATCTCAGTTTATGTAAGTACACTGGATGATGTTTGCACTACGATGAAATCACCTAGTGACACATTTCTCAGAACTTATCCTGTGGTTAAGTGACACATAACTGTATTTAACTGATGGATTCTGTACTGGAAATACTTGGTCTGTTGTGTGACAGATGTGGAGGGTGTGGTTCAGGGCATGGGGAGAAGCACTCCATTGCTTTACCACCCTTTTTTTTTAAACAAGAATGATATGTTTTTATTTTCTGTTGTCTTGAAAACAATGACTAAAATGTAATTCAGGATTGTATTTCTCTAGCCTGGCTTCTCGCTTGTATCACGAAGGTGATGGCACAGACATTAACTGTTCTGAACATCATGATCTGTGATTGATCATGTGCTTTCTAGGGTGGGTGTACGCCCTATACACTTGTTAAGCTTTTTCCACGATCCCGAACGAATAGTGTCATGTCTCCTCTCCCCTTGCCAGTAGGGCTATTCCACCTTGGTACTCACTTCTGTTATGCCACTGAATGTTTTGGATCAGGAAATTCTACCTGCTGGATGTGTGCTTCAGTAGGTGTTGTCTGACCTTGGACATGTGGGGTGGACAGAAGTGAGGAGAGGTGGAATGGAGGGAGGCCAGCCGGGCGGCTACTGCAGGAATCTCTGGAGAGCATGCCTTGGGCTGGGTGGGGCTGGAGGGTGCAGGCAGGAAGGGTTGGATGAGGAGAAACATTTCATACATCTTGAGGGAATCATCGGCTGGACATGATGGCTGCCTGGGTGTGACTGATGAAAGAGAGGGGTGAGTCAATGAGTTTCGGAAGGAGAGCATATTTTTAGATTACGGTTTGTAGTAAACCCCTGGCTTCAGAGACACTAAGGGCTGCAGGCAGTTGAAGTTGAGCTGGGAATAGTCACTATGCAAACAGCAACTAAGAAAAGACATGGCCATCATCTGGGCCATGAGCGCCTATTTCCATGACCTAGACACAACACTCTGACATTTGTGAACTCCGGTTGTTTAGCTTTTATTCATTGCTTCCTTCCTTTCAAAATGTTATTGGTGCCGGGTGACTCATCCAGCCAAATCCAAACTCTCTGAAATATTAATAGGTAGAGAGAGGAGAGATGCCAAAGGTAGTGACTCTGGCACCATGACACATGTCAGCACACAGCCTATGCTTCTGGCTCCTGGAGAGCCTGTCTGCTACCTAGCACATGGCAGACTGTGAGTGTCCGGGGAGCAAGGCCTGGGTCATTTATCTCTGTATCTCTAGCATCCCCTAGGCCAGTGCTTGGCATTTAGGACGTGCTTAGTGCAGGGTTTCTTGAATTTGAATTTGTCCCAACAGCAACCTAATTTTAGAGGAATCATTTTGAGTGTGGTGAAACTACTTGCTATTGCATGTGAATATGTAATAATAATAGAAATAATTAGTAATGCAGCATGGCAAATATTTTACAGTTGTTCAATATGTTTTCATACCGGATGTCTGTCACATCCTTTGAGCCTCTTCAGTATTATGTCCAAGGTCTTCTAGGCTGGCAAAGCTGAAGACGAGAGCCCAGTCTGATCTAAGTCAGAACTGGGGAGCTGTTATTACCCTGAACCCTCGACCCAAGTTCCAGAGCTCAGTGATGAGGCCCTGGTAATTAGAAAGTGGTGTTTGTGAATTTATGTAGATTGGAGCAGAGATGTAAATGAGACATCCTTTCTGAATGAGGGCCTGTTGGAAGTCTCCTCCAGAGGACCCTGGAGCTCGCTGGGCATGCAGCCCTGAGTCCAGGGTGGAGCAAGGATTGCCAGGCAGGTACCCTATATGGGCACTTACTGGCCAAGACCCCTTCTGACCTCTTTCTTGTAGACTGGGCTCCTTATTTCAAGTCACATACTCTTGTTTTCTCATATTTTCATCTATAAAATGAGGTGACCTGACTAGCTCATCTTAAAACATTTCTAGCTCCAAGGTTCTGTGATTGGGTGATTTAATGGAAATGATTTTATACATCAAAGCAAATTATATACCACAAGGGCCGATTTTGTATTTGATAAGGTTGAGGAGAACAGGAGGAAAGTCACATTCATTCTGGATTTAATCCGTCCCCCTCAGATAGTGGTTTCTGACAGGTAAGGGGATTTGACCAAAAAATGAAACTGGCATTTTGAAACTCTTTTCCTGCACCCATTCTCTCTCTTTTTTAAGGTTTAAGTGCCTATTTACAAGTCACCAAGTGGGGCCTGCCTGGTGGTGTAGTAGTTAAGTTCACACGCTCTGCTTCAGCAGCCCAGAGTTCGCCGGTTCGGATCCCAGGCGCGGACCTACGCACCACTCATCAAGCTGTGCTGTGGCAGCGTCCCATATACAAAATAGAGAAAGATGGGCACAGATGTTAGCTCAGGGCCAATCTTCCTCACCAAAAAATAAAAAATCAAAAAATAAAAGTCACTAAATGAGTGGATTCATTTTAAAATGAGAAAGGAGGTTGATGCAAGCAGGAGGCAGACAGGCCCAGCTTCCTGGTGGGCTAGATTCTAGGACCTTCTTGGTCCATGTTTGGACCCAGGATGGGCTTTTCCTGCTGAAATGAGGTTGGTCCCAACTTGTTTCTCCTGGAAAATGTGTTCCGAGTCCAGCGCTGCACCCAGGAGGTCCTGCTGCAGGCCTAGTAGAGACATGGGGTTCCCCAGCCCCGTGGGTGTGAGGCAGGGGTCCCAATAGGGTGATGGCTGGTGGGGACGAGGAGCCCAGGGTTCAGGGTTGGGGTCTCTGGCTGAGGGAAACCATTGTTCTCACCCCCTTTGGGCTCCCAAAGCCACCCTTCCCTTCTTCCCAGCATCTCAGGTCCTGCCACTTTCTCCTTCCTACTATGCCAGCTGCCATTCCTATCCCAGATGATATTTCTTCCCTCTAGTGTCCGTTGGGGTGACACAATGCAGCTTCCTGTGTCACCTGATTTCTGTTTTTACTGCTAGAGACAAAGGAGAGGCGGAGAGTTAAAATTAGCAAATTAGAGAAATGTTAGAGTTTCAGGATGTCTGACAATGAATGTTTTTATGGTGCCTAGTGGAGCTTCCTATATTTTCCCCTCCACTCTTCCTTTTTAATCTTTCGACTCTTATTTTCCCCCTTATAGTCTGAGTCCTTCTTCCTAGGGCTGGTGGCCCTAGGTTTCTCTTTTTTTCCATCAATCCAATGGGCCTCTCTCCTCTTCTCTCTATATTCAAGGCCAGACCAGGAGAGACCAGTGGGTCTGTTAGTACTGTGAGGCCTAGAGAGAGTCATTTCCGTTCAGAGAAAACCCAAGTTCTGCTCTTGGTCAAGAGGAAGCTGTCCTGGATGTTTCAGAGAGGAAGGAAAAGAAAGAGTGACAAGTTTCACGGAAGATACCTGTGCTGCTGGGTGGGGAGGTAGGGGGTGGGGATGTAGTGGTTGGGGAGGTGGGGTGGGGGGAGGAGGGGGGACAATGGAGTTAGGCTCGCCACCACAGTTGGCCTCCTTCAGGAGACCCCTCCCCAGATTAATGGGAGCGGGGGACTGGCCTGGGTTTGAAATAAGTAACTTTTACAATGATAAAGAAGTTTCCTACAGATCTTAGTTTCTGATTTTTTTTAAATCAGGGATGGGTTTTGAATTTGATCAAATGCCTTTTCATTAGCTACTGAGGTGACCATGTGGTTTTTCTTATTTGACCCACTAGTAGGTATATTGAATTAATGGGTTTCCTTTATCCTAACCCAGCAAGGTATTCCTGGGATACATTCTTCTTTAAGGGCTCTGCTGGCTTCTTTCAGGATGCTGTGGATTTGGTGTGATAGTACCTGATTTAGGATTTTCTTTTCTTATCCCTGAAGGAGACTGATCTATTCTTTTTTCTTTCCGTTTTTGTACTGTTTTTGTCATTTTGGCTGGACTAGGTATAAAGGGGCCTTGTTTCCCCTCGATGAGGGAGGACCTGCTATGTTATGGGGGAATGGGGTGAAAATCCAAGCGGGCCCGGCAGAAGAAATGGGAGTTGCTAACACAAATGTGGGTGCTTCAAAAACTGTCAGTGTTTAGCCTCAGCCAATGAGCCTTAACCTGCAATTAGCCCTGGGGCCTGCACCCTGAAAAAGGAGGTGACTCCTCCTCCCGCCCCATTCAAAGGCCTCATCAATAAGGTTTATGGCCAGGAACTAATTGGTGCATCTTTCTCTTTCTCCGAAGGTCTCAATATATGCACTAGTGGAAGTGCCACCTCCTGTGAAGAGTGTCTGCTCATCCACCCAAAATGTGCCTGGTGCTCCAAAGAGGTATGTGGGTGGGGGAGGGGAGGAAGAAGAGAAGGAGTGCGGGGGAGGGGGTGGGCTACACCGCAGCACACAAGTTGACTGTACAGAAAAGCTGCAGATTCTGCAGTCTGCTTCTTCCTCTTTTGCAGGAATGACGAAAGAAAAGCTGCATTTTTATAAGTGAAGTTGCATCTCTAGATTGTGTTGAATGTTTTCATTTTGTTTTAGGGAAACAAAGCCTTCCTTCCTTTTTGTGGGGGAAACAATTATGACTTTTATGTAGTTTTCTGCTATTTGGTAAAAGACCTGAGCTTGTGAAATGAGTTTGTTGCATAACGATTCCAAATGTGCCCAGTGGGTGTCGTGTTGGTGGATGCTGGTCATCTTAGTGTGGCTTATTTGAGGATGAGTATTATGAATTGGCCTTTATGGAGTAATTTTATTTAAAAATACTGGCTGCTGTTTCTTTAAGCCCTATAGAAAGGGATATAAGTTTGGGGCGATGTTAGGCATATTGCTCTAAGTATCAGAGCTTCGTGGGCTAATTAGGAAATGATCAATTTCTAAATTCCCTGTCTTGAAGGAAATTTCTGGGTCACTTTTCTAAACTGTTGTTAGAGTCATGGGGCCCAAACCCTCCTTGTACTACTGCACCATTGAGATTATTTTTTAAAGAACCCAAGATTTGCTGTTTTGGACTGGCTCGGCCTCTGCAATTCAGTGTGTGGTGCCTGTCAGGACCAAGAGATGGCTCCAGGCAGGCTAGGCTTCTTCTCATGATGTAGCCTCAGAGGTCTAGGGATCTCTTTAATCTACAGATGATCGTGCGGGGAGCCCTACGAGATGCCATACACTTTGAACATAGTATCTCTAATCCTCACAAGAGCTTTATCGAGTGGATAGTAGTATATTTGTTTTATTGATGAAAAGCCAAGGCTCAGAGAGGTAAAGTGACTTTTTCAAGGCCACGCATGTTCCAAACAAGCTTGGGTTTGAATCTGGCTTCTTGGACTTCTGAGCCCCGGCTCTTTCCTCTAGGCTGCACTGCCTCTTACATATGACTGCTCTAGAATTCTTTCTAGTAGAGAGGAAGGTGACTAAGCAAGTGCTCTGAGAGAGCAATCTTCCCAATATGTAAACCCTTCATTATTTTTGTGCTTAACTATAGTGTCTTTGTTATGAAGTTTCTTTAAAACCTTTCCCTGGTTCCCTATGATCTGTAGGATATAGTAGTTTCTCAGTAAATATTGATTGATGGGTTTCATTGGATGGCTTTTTATTGTGTGTCTGCATGTGCAGGCCATGATCATTTCTTTGTCTGCCCATACTCTATACTCCTTCAATAACACTCATAACCTCTTAATTCTGTTCATTTGTTTTTGTGCCTGTTACCAACTAAATCATCATCTCCTTGAGGACCTAAACTATGTCTTATTCATCTTGGCATCCCCAGATCTAGCCAAGAATCTGGCAGGAATTTATATTTGATAAAAGAGCCCTGTTAAAAAGATAGGCAGTTAGAAAACCGAAGTTTAAATCTCAGTTTGGCCAGTTTTACCGTCTCAGTTTCTTCGTGTGTAAAATGAAGACAATTCCCACCCTCCAGCATTACTGGGAGTATACAGTGAGATCAGTGCGTGAGAGCACTTGTGCATGGACTGCTGGTTAACCGAGCCTACTGAATGACTGAGTGAGAGTTATCCAGCAAACTGCTGCTGTCATTGATGGGTATGCTCTAGTGAAATGTGGGCAGTGGGGTCTACTTAAATTTCTTCCTTTCTTTTGCTAGCCCTTCCATATATCTGACATCCTGTTGATGAGAGTGAATGACATTATCCTTGGGAGCCTATCATTGTCCCGGGCCACACCTGGGTTCCCTCTATGCTTAGACAGAGCCTCATTCTTGGCTGAAGAACTTCCTACATGCCTGCACTGGAATGCAGCTTCCCATCCTCTTTGGGGTTGAACTTTCCCCAGGGCCTGAGTGTGTTTCAGGGAGCTGGGTTCGGAGAGTTCAGGAATGGTTTTGATCAAGCCCTGCTCCTTAGCAAGACAGAATAAGTGTGGTCTAGTGCCTTCGTAACTGTACATCCTGGGACATCTTCAAAGAATAAAGTATCTGCCAAGAACATATGGTGTGTGTGTACACTGAGGGCTGATACTGAGTAGACGGCCAGGGAGGGCCAGGTCCCTAACCAGTGTGTTCTTGTGGATTCTGATCCGCCCCTCCCCCTACCTTCGCTGCATACCACCACGGATTAATCCCGGAACACATTCCATGGGGACTCCCCTGCTCTGGATCCCACAGTGACTTCCTTATTTATTTGAGGTGGGAGTGGGAACTCCTCACTCTGCGTTTAACACCCCTTATAAACTAATTCCATCTCCTCTACCCTGTCCACCCTCCCATTACTGTATTCTCCCACAGGTATTGAGTTTGAGTCAGCCTGTGTCCTTACCGCCTCCCGCACAGCACCTCGTGCTGGTTCTCTCTGCCTAGTTCTGCTGCGTGGCCCTCTTAACCTGGCTCTCTTGTCTTTGTTTCCTAATGTTGTTTACTGGCAGCTTCAGACTTACCCTCTGGCTTCAAGACCAGAGTTGCCAGACTCTCCCCTCCTCTGAGACCAGGGTGTGTGTGGGGCTGCCTGGCCTCCCCTGTCTACACTGCACACCGCAGCCCCTGTCCCTTGTCCCTTGTGACAACCCTGGGTTGTTCTAGCCAGCCTTGGCCTCTACTTCTCGGCCAGCTTGAACACCTATGGTGCTGTTTAATTGCACAGTGTAAAACATGCAACAAACTCTGGCAGTTTGTCATCTATTTTGTCCTTCATTTTTTTTTTTAAGTGGAAATCTGCCTCTGCTCTAAGATAGTAAGTGTCACAACCTGGCTAGCTATAGAGAGGAATGTACAGGGAAAGACGTGTGTGGATGCTTATATGGCAAGGCCTCGGGGCAGCTCACATTATTTCTGCTCACGTTTTCTTGACTAAAACACATTGCAGCGAGGACTGGGAGACTTAATCCAGCTGCGTGCCCAGGAAGAAAGGGAGAGTGGGTTCTGTGGACTAGCAGCCTGTGCCGCAGGCAGGAAGGCCAGTGTGGCTTGCAAGAGGGCAGTGGTTTGGGAGCCATGGGCAGGGCTGAGGGACCGGTGCTCCCTGTGGGTCAGAAAGCAGGGGTGGTGGGAACGGGACGGGAGACAAAGGCAGGCAAGGAGATTTTGCCCAGGGTGGGGGGAGCAGGGAGGCTGTTAGGGCGTGAAAGTGAGACACCTTGAGGAGATGTGGCCGTGGAGGTACAGGCTGCTGTGACACCTGAAGCAGGAGGACCAGGTAGGCAAGGCCGCCCCTGTGAAAGCTGAAATCCTCAGGGAGAAGAACAGGGTGGCCTGTGGCATTTGGATGGGTGGAAATAGGGTCAAGACTTGATATACAGATAAAGATGTCTCAAAGGCTGTTTAGCACATCAGTAAAACCATTGGGCTTGCCCCAAGTAGCAAGAAACCGAACTCTGTGAAATTGCAGAAGATTGACAAACTGATGATAGAGGTGGATGGCACTGAGACTAAATCTGAATTTGGTACACGTGCCATAGGGTGTCCCTTACTGTCTGTGAAGCTGGAGCTGCTGAGAAAGGGCTCCCTGTACTGTCACATTGCTGACTTGTTGGCACTTGACATCATCCTGCAAGTTGCAGTTTTAATGTGGCCAGTGGGTGGTTCTCATGCTGGCAACCAGGTGACAATGCAGGAGTTTATGGTCCTCTCTGCCGGTGCAGCAAACTTCAGGGAAGTCATGCTCACTGGAGCAGAGGTTTACCACAACCTTGGAGAATGTTATTAAGGAGAAATAAGGGAGATCTACTGCCAGTGAGGGGAATGAAGAGGGCTTTGCTCCTAACATCCTAGAGAATGAAGCCCCATTGTGCAGTTGGGAAAGCTAGGTACACAAATAAGGTTTAACTGGCACAGATGTGGTTGCCTCTGAGTTCTTCAGGTCTGGGAAGTATGACCTGGACTTTAAGTCTTCTGATGACCCCAGCAGGTACATCTTCCCTGACCAGCAGGTGGCCCTGTACAAGTCCTCCATCAAGGACTGGTAGTGTCTATCAAAAACCCCTTGGGGCACGATGACTGGGAAGCTTAGATGGAGTTCATTGCTAATGTACGTGTCCAGGCAACAGGAGACGATCTCGATGACCAACCTGAAGCAAATGGCCGAGGCTGTGGATGAGGAATCATGCAACTTCCTCCCACTTAGAGCAAAGCAGATTGGCTCTGTGACCTAGTCTATTCCAGAATGCAAGCTGCTCCAGACCATTGGGGGCGCATCAGTTTCCCATCACTCTGGAGAGACTGAAGATGCTTTCCTTGCCACCTAGTGGTGGGGATCTGCACTGGACTAGTCAAGACAGGTGTACCTTGGCAGTCAGAGCTGGGCAGAGGACAGCCAGCTCTTCGGAACTAGAGGAGCTGGCAGCAAGGCCCAGTGTCCCAGCAAGAAGTTCAGAAATTCTCAGGCAAGTTAGCTTTGAGCAGGCGAGCCCCTGAGCCTTTCCAGCTCTGGGCAGCTAATTCGTCCTCTGCTTCAGACAGCTCAGGACAGCAGGCTGATAGCAGCAGGGCCTTCAGGAAGTTAACTCACTGTTCCCCCATCCCTGTGCTTTTTTACTGCTTCATCAGAATTTCTACAGCAGGGCCCAGCTTGACCATTTGGAACCCAGTTTGGAAACCCTAGCATAGAAATGTATTAATAATCATTTTAAGCCACCATCATCATTTTTCTCTCTTTGTTCCACAAGCGTCTGTGGAGCCACTTATCCTTACGGTGTCATCCCTGAGGTTGTTGACAGGCAAGCTCTCCAGGGGTTCAAGACATGAAATTAAAAAACATTCAGTTATAAAAAAACAAACAAAAAAAATCACAGAGGCCCAGAACAAGACATCTGGCTTTACTTATTTAAAAATACTGCAAAGTCTTCTTGATTCCTTGCTCTTGAATCTTGCAAAGGCTCTAATGGGCATTGACTTGTCTTGGGGCATCCTAGCCCACGATGAAGGGTGAGTCCCTCTGCGTGTTTGTGCCTCTTCAGCAGTCTGACTTCTAACATAGTGGTCAGAGGACACTTGACTCATCTGAGGCCTTCCAGCAAAGTGTTACAGAGCCGGGAGGAAGACATCAGCATCCTAATTCCTCCACCCATTATGAGGATTATCCAGTCCGGCACTGGCATCCAACCAGCTGGAGGAGGTGATCTTGTTTTCTATATCCATCAGTGAAAGGGTGTTCAGAGAGAATGCTGGGTGTGCTTTGCCATTAAAGACTCCCTTACTGGGAAATGATCCATACTTATAGGTACCATATTTTTTAACAATATATATTGTTTCATTTTAAAGTTAATGGCCCAAACTCCTGGTGCACCAAATCGGGTTGGGTCTTCCTGATGCCCAGGCTTCTCCTAAATCCAATTTAAGAAAAGAAACATTTTTCTTTTCAATGTGGCTTTCTTGTTCAAACAACAATAAAGATAAAAAGAAAAATATCATTTTAGTCCCTCTCCCCTAACACTTCTGCTATCTTCATTTTTTAATTTTTCTTTTGAATCCTCATGCAGATACAATTCTGTTTTCTGATTTTTTTCTTACTATAAATGTTTTGAAATTTCTACTTAGTCTTCATAATTATTTGTAACGGCTAGTTCATCTATTGAGGTGATATACCCTATTTTTCTTATGTTTTAGGGATTTTGGTTTACAGGTTTATAAGATTATTCTATCCGAAATAACTCTACAGTATATATCTTCTTACAGAGGTTCCCCTTTTGGTTATTTTCTTGTGACAAATTCCTAGGAATGGACTGCTGGGTCAAAGGGTACAATGTATGTTGCCACATTGTTCTCCACAAGGGTTGTGCAATGTCCGGGGCCTGCACAGGAGATGAGCGAATAGCTCAGAAGTTAACTCCTGATTGCCTGAGTGACAACTACTTGGCCACTTACATATTATCTTTCGAAAAATCCTAGTTATACAACTTTTGACCACTTCAGTTACTTTCTCTTGCTAATGGTGTATACAGTTAGGCACATATTTTTAGGAGCACTTGACCGTTAAAATAACAATGAAACCGAGGCTGGCCCCTAGTGGTTGAGTTCTGCATGTTCCACTTTGGCGGCCTGGGGTTGGCGTGTTCAGATCTTGGGTGTGGACCCACACCACTTGGCAGCCACGCTGTGGCAGCAACCCACATATAAAGTGGAGGAAGATTGGCACAGATTTTAGCTCAGGGCTAATCTTCCTCAGCAAAACCCCCCCAAAAAACCCAATGAAACCAAACATTTTTATTATGCATTTACTGTTTACAAAATGTTTCCCTATCCAGCACCTCAGTTAATCCTCTTAATACTAGGTGAGGCATTTGGGATACGGATTATCATTTTCTCCACTTTCAGACGATGAAAATGGAATGTAGAGGGTGTAGGGTCAACCTGATGGTAATGAGTCGACAGCCTGAGGTGTGCTGGGGAGACTCCTGACTGCCTCCTGCTCTCCTTCTCTGTGTCTGCACCTAGGACTTCGGCAGCCTGCGGTCCATCACCTCCCGGTGTGACTTGAGGGCAAACCTGGTCAGAAATGGCTGTGGGGGCGAGTTTGAGAGCCCGGCCAGCAGCACTGAGGTCCTGCGGAGCCTGCCTCTCAGCAGCAAGGGCTCCAGCGCGGCGGGCGCAGACGTCATTCAGATGACGCCGCAGGAGATCGCCGTGAACCTGCGGCCCGGTGAGTGCCCGGCCGGGACCTGTTAATCATGGGAAAAGCAGCCGTGCAGTGGGGGCCGAGCTGGGAAAGGGCAGAGGTAAGGCGTGGCCCAGACCCCAGGAAGCACAGTACAAGGCCCTTGTGGACAGATGGAATATCCTTGCTATTTTGTAAGTTGTGGTGAAATATATATAACATAAAATTAACCAATGGAACCATTTTTAAGTGTATAGTTCAGTGGCATTAAGTACACTCACAATGTTGTGTAACCGTAACCACCATCCATCTCCAGAACTTTTCCATTATCCCAAACTGAAACTCTGTACCCATTAAACAGTAACTCCTCGTTCCCTCTTTCCCCTGCCCACCACCATTCTACTTTCTGTCTCCATGAACTTGCCCACTCCAGGTACCTCACGTAAGTGGACTCGTAATATTTGTCCTTTTGTGTCTGGCTTAGTTCACTTAGCATAATGTCTTCAAGATTCATCCATGTCGTAGCATGTATCAGAACTTTCTTCCTTTTTTAAGCTAATGCTCCGTTGTGTGTATATGCCACATTTTGTTTATCTATTCCTCCAACACTTGGATTATTTCCACCTTTTGGCCATTGTGAATAATGTTTTTGTTTTTTATGGGAGGATGCTGGTAGGTTTACTCCTAGTTAATGCAAGTTTCTCAGGGAAAGTGCTGCTTCAGGAGAAAGTATTTTTTCCTGTCAGCAAGTTCCTTTTGAATCAGTGGCATTCTGAAGAAACACATTTTTAGAGATATTTTGTTTTATGACCCTGCAGCCTCTGTGAACCCTAGAGTTGATTGTACTATCAGGAAACTAACAGTTTTTGTGCACCTACTATGTGCTGAATACTTGACCGACCCTAAGGTAGCTGATATTTTACTCACGAGGAGCGACCAGTTAGAAGCGGCAAATCCAATTCAATCTCAGGTCTTTGTGACGGCAAAACTCATGGTTGTTTCTAGTTCACCACTTTTATCATCTAATATTCTACGTATTAGAATCCTTGTGATGTCAGAGGGTGGATGTGAATCACATTGGAAGGCACAGAAAGGGGCAGAACCTTTTCCAAAGGATGGAAAGGATCACACTGTTGAGAGAAGACAGCTTTTTTCCAAATGCCATTGAGTTTTAGCCTTCTATTCTATCTCATTTTCTAGGAATCATTGCCAATAACTATTTCTAGATGGTTTATTTAGACTTCAGGGCAGCTTGGAGCAGTGGAGGGTGGATCTGGTTGGCCATCATAGGTTCTACCTCTGGCTCTGTCCTTAGCTCAGACACCATGGGCAAGTTACTCCATCCCTTAGCATCTAGGGTCATTGTCACCTTCATTCCTCACAGCCAATGGGTTCAGAGGCTTAAATGAGACTTTTTGTATAAATGCACTTAAAAAATTTAAAATTATTACTGTTTTCAAAGTGATGGCCAAAGATGCAGATTCTGGAGTCAGCCAGATCTAGATGTGAATAGAGACTCTCCGTGTCTCAGAAGTGGATTTAGCACAGCGCTGCACATCAGAACACTCAATAGTGCTGCTTGTTATTGTTGTTAGAACTCTGAGTCATCATACATTTGGGAAATGTTTTATTTTTCTTATTGAATGGTCAGGGTGTAAGTGGCCCTGCTTAGAGAAGCGCAAGCTACCAGACGGCCCAGGGATTAGAACTGGGATTAGCTGAAGTTACTATTTTTACAAGTCACCTCACTGTAAGCGACACTTAGCCTTTCATTTGGTGAGATACCAAGTTGAGAGTGAAGGAAGGGAGCCCTTACCAAGCTGTGGGAGTGGGTAGAAGAGTCAGCTGAGTCTTTATGTGGGCAGATGTTTGGTACTATCTTCTGGGGAAAAATAACTCATCTCCTTGTGTGGAGACAGACTCAGGCTCAAGGGCTTTGACCTGGAAGGGGATGTAGGAGTTGTGGTAGACTATTAAGATATGGGAACATTGTGTAAGACAAGGGTGGTTATCAACTAACGTCAATGGTGTAGCTTCCTTTTTATCATAATATAACAGTAACTTAAAGGAAATTCTTGAAAAATCATCTACTTTAACACAACATTATTTTTCACTTTTACTAGATCCTCTGTCTTTATTCACGAGTTCATATTTTTCATATGCTTATAACTGTAGTGTGTTTATAATTGTGTACTGTTTTCACTCAATAATCTTTGACAAGGACCAAAATTCACACCTCCAAAAGAGTTTATAGTTTCAGAGTCATCACTGAGGGAGGGTTTTTTTTTTTTTTGATGAGGAAGATCAGCCCTGAGCTAGCATCCAATGCCAATCCTCCTCTTTTTTGCTGAGGAAGATTGTCCCTGGGCTAACATCCGTGCCCGTCTTCCTCTACTTTATATGGGACATTGCCACAGAATGGCTTGACAAGCCGTGTGTCGGTGTGCACCTGGGATCCGAACCTGCGAACCCTGGGCCGCCGAAGCAGACCATGCGCACTTAGCTGCCACTGGGCTGACCCCCTGGGAGATTTTTAACTTATATTTTTGGAACTTCTCATCTAGAATTACTCTCAGAGCTTGTGGTGTTCTCTCCAAGAAATCTCATTCATGGTGGCAAATCTTAATTCCTGAGGGTAGATTTAGTTTAGGAAAGAGTTGGAGGTTACTCAAAGCCAGAGATATCACAGTTTTAATTCTGGTTTTTAAAATCAGAATTAAGGTGTGACTATAAGGCAGAGAAACTGTTGTTTGGTTTGACTTAACCAACCGGCTTTTAAAATGGCCTCCAAAGAGGAGTTAAAGAAGTGATTTGAGGAAGGGCAGCCTCCCTGGGCACAGTGCTCTTGGCATTAAGTTTATTATTGTTGTTAGATATTTATTTATGCATAAAGCTCAATGTATGCTCAATTAAAGAAAAAAGAAATCAGTCTCATTTGGTATAGTTACATCCCCTGCTAAGCATTAGGATACAGTTTCTAAGCATTATGATATGGTTTCCAGTACGGAAATAAAATGGAAAACCTGATCCTATGTTTATACAAAATCATGATGTGAATGTATGTATGGCTCTGGTCCTGTGGAGAGTGTAGTGATGGAGAACCCATTGCTGGGAGGTCAAGGTGACGGAGGGGCTGGCTGCCCTGTGAAGACACACCCAAATGGTGAGGATGTTTCAGTCGGTAGAGATGAAGACTAGGAGGAGAGCTCATGAAAATATGAATTCCTACAGGTCTAGAACCTTGTGAATATGTTCCTCAAGTATGGAAATTTTAAAATTTAAAATTTTAAAATCTTAAAATTTTGAAAATTTTAATATTCATAAAGAGAAATACAGGCAAACCCCAGATTATTTATTTGGGGAAGGGGAGAATGGTACGTTGCAGTTAGCAATGTTTTTACCAAGTGCACACTTACCTCAGGATAATGCCTCTCTGACTCGGGGGAAGGCGTTCAGGTATGTGATGATTGGTTTCTCCATTATATACTTTCAGAAATGCTTTTGGGTCTCCTTCTTTGCCCCATTCCCCTGTACCTTGTAATAGATATTTGTTGAGTGAAATGTAACACTTCACCAGTCTTAGACCAGACTAGTCAGGACAAGCCTAAGCATAATATGAGAGATACTTCACGAAGGCAAAGTTAGTGTTCTAGGATAAGCCTGGGAAAAAGAAAAAAGAAAAATTTCCCTCTACTTTAAATAGGATTTTTTGTTTTGTTTTGTTTTTGATATATAATTCACATAAAGTAAAATTCACCATTTTAAAATGTACAGTGCAGAGTGGTTTGTGGTATATTTGCAAGTTGTGCAACCATCACAGCTATCTAATTCTAGCACACTTCATCACCCCAAAAAGAAACCCTGTACCCATTAACACTCACTCCTCCTCCCTCCTCACCACCTTCAGCGCCTGACAACGGCTAATCTATTTTCTCTCTCTTTGGTTTTTCTTATTCTGGACATCTCATTTAAATCATATAATATGTGGCCTTTTATGTCTGGTTTCTTTCACTTAGCAAAATATTTTTAAGATTCATTGATGTTGGAGCATGTATCAGGACTTTATTTCTTTTTATGGCCAAATAATATTCCATTGTGTACACATAGATATACCACATTTTAGTTGATCAGTATTTGGGCTGTTTCCACTTTGGGGCATTTATGACTAATGCTGTTTTGAACATTCACATACAGGTTTTTGTGTAGACATATGTTTTCAATAATCTTGAGTAGCTAGCTAGAAGTGGAATTGCTGGGTCACATGGTAATTCTATGTTTAACTTTTTGAGGAAATGCCAAACTTTAAGCAGGATTTTATATAAACACAGGATCATGTTTTCCATTTTGTTTCCAATCCTGGAAACTATGTTAGGATAACAATCTTAAAAAAACCTTAACAAAGGACATAAAATCCTTAAGAAAGGGCATAAACTTTAGAGTAAAGCTTATTGAAATGGTAAAAAGCTAGAAGTAGAGCAATTAGAAAGGGTTTACTTAAATCATTATTTGTCTCAATCCCTTAGCCTCTCAAAAAATGACCCTTGATTGGTAGCTTTTTTTAAATTTTGAAGAAATTTTAGATTCACAAGAAGTTGCAAAAATAATAGCAAGTTCCTGTGTACCCTTCTCAGCTTTTCCAATGATAACGTGTTACATAACCAGAGTATGTTATCAAAGCTGGGCAATTGACATTGGTACCATACTATTAACTAACCTATAGGTGATTGGCTGCTTTTGATATGGGTTTCCTGCCGGCCCCTATCCATGCTGCTCCTCCCCTCTCTCCCACCTTCTACTTTGGAGGTGCCAGTTCCCTGATTTACGTATTGCTTCTGCTTCTCAGACTGACAATGCACACACCTAAAAAGACTTGATGATGGGTGGATAAGGGGTTTGCTCTAGACTGAATGTGTTCCCCAGCATTCACATGTTGAAATCCTAACCCCCAATGTGATGGTATTGGGGGGGGCCTTTAAGAAGTGATTAGGTCATGAGCATGGAACACTCATGAATGAAATTAGTGCTATAATAATAATAATAATAATAATAATAATAATAATAAAGACCCTGAAGGGCTCCCTTGACCCTCCTGTCACGTGAGGACACACCAAGAAGTCGGCAGTCTGCCACCCACTAGAGGGCCTTCCCCAGAGCCTGACCCTGCTGGCCCCCTGATCGTGGACTTCCAGCCTTCACAACTGTGAGAAATCAATCTCTGTTGCTTGACCACCCACTCTATGGTACTTGTTATAGAAGCCTGAAGCGACTAAGACAAGGTTATTTTGAAGTTAACTAGGAATGCTGAGCCCTAACACTTGGGGGCAGATGCTGTAGAGGCCAACCACGTCTTCAGATGGTTCATTCCTTGGTTCCATCTGTCAAGAGTCAGAATGCTGAGGTGGGGAGTGGGGTGTGGTGTAGCACAGTGGCCTTATTCCAGATCAGTGAGGCGATTCTTTGTTCTAGGATACTAATTACTGACTGCTGCACTGAACAGGAGAGCTAGATGATAGTCTTGTCACGTGTGCACTTGGGCCCTGCTTCCCTGCCCAGCTGTAGTCCATTTATAATATAGCTGGTTTTAATGTTTGCCTTCTTTCTTTCCATTTCTAGCCTAGAAAGGTAATCGGGGAATCAGAAACTACTTACATTTATTTGGGGATGGCAAGAGTCTGTTGTCTTTACTTTTTTTTTTTTTTTTTTTGTGAGGAAGACCAGCCCTGAGCTAACATCCGATGCCAATCCTCCTCTTTTTTTGCTGAGGGAAGACTGGCCCTGGGCTAACATCCATGCCCATCTTCCTCTACTTTATATGGGACGCCGCCACAGCATGGCTTGCCAAGCAGTGCGTCAGTGCGCGCCCGGGATCCGAACCGCCGAACCCCAGGCCGCCGCAGTGGAGTGCATGCACTTAACCGCTTGCGCCACTGGGCCGGCCCCTGTCTTTACATTTGAACAAAAATCAGTCTTAAAAATCAAAGTTCTTGCTGGAATTCTCTACCTTCACTCTCCAGAAATATTTGTCATCTGGTATATAAAGCTAACTTTTCACTTGTGATTGAAGGCAAGGCAGAGAGAAGGAAGCTTTAAAAATACATTTCAGGGGGAATGCTAGTTGATACTTGACTACGGTGGGAGAGCCTACACTTATGAACTGAGCAGTGGCAGGAATTCTGTGCAAAATACAGGTGGAGCCAGGTGCTTTAGAAACAAGAAAAACCAGAAGGACGTGAGAGGGGCTGCTTGCAGGCGTGGCCTCATCCCCACAGGTGTGGGGCGATCAGCTTCTCTTTTGAGTTTGCTTTGTCCTGTTTCTCTGATCCTGCTGCAGGTCCTGAGGCGGGGGTTATGTGAAATGGCCCAGGAGAGAGGGGATGCAACCACACAGGGAGATGAGCCTGGAGGGGTCTTGTGTGGAGAAGGAGGAGGGAGGGCCTGTGGGCTGGTGCATCCAGAGGGTGCAGACCGAGCACCCACGCACGGACGAGAAGAGCTCTGCACTTTGCTGGACGCGAGGGAGGTGGCGACTGGTTAAAGTCTCAGGTGGTGCAGAACTGCGTGGCTGGATGTATTGTCGGAGTGTGTCTAAGTGTGTGTGGTTCTGGAAGTGTGCCCAAAGATGGAAGACGTGCCCCAGACCTTCTCTCAGCAGACAGTGCAGTTCACACGCAGCAACGCCTCACCTTCAGTCGGCTAGCCCTGGAGGCCTCCCTGTCTAGGAGTTGGTGCACTGCGGCTTAACTCCCATGCTTAGCACGCGTGCTGAGAAATGGTCCAGGAATGTCGGTCCCCACAAAATCTGCTGACAGAACATTGCGTTATTGCCAAGGCCACTGAGGAGTTTGTAGCATTTAAAATCAGACATAGTTGAGGTAGCAAGAAACCCTCATTCTGAACATTAATGATACTACTCTTTTTCTTACACCCCTGCCTTCCTGGAAAACTGAGAGAGAAATATTTCTTTTTAACATTTGCAGCCTTCCTCGGGGGAGGTGCATGCAAGTGTGTGTGTATGTATGTGTTTAGTGATCAATTTCTCTTAGAATTTAATGCCAAGAGATTTCTCACTTCAGACTAGATACCCTCTTAGCATACAAAAAGACCTCTGTAGCACATCTTGCTTCCCTCTTTGCCTTTTTGCCTTCATGTCTGGAAAATTTGGAGTTAAATTTAATGCCCAAGGCTGTGGCCATTCACACTCAAGTTTTTGGCAGAGTTTTCTGTCTCTGTCTTTATTTCTCTCTCTTTAATAGTTGACTTTCTGGGGAGGTGAGGCTGAAGTTTTCCCTGTGTGGAAGCATTTGTGTGGTGTTTATATACATCCTCCCCATTGTACTGATCCGGAAACTGAGCAGCAGGTTTATAGGAGCCTGAGGTCTCGAGTCCTTGGTGACAAGGTCTGGATTCCAACCCAGCTCCTGCTCTCCGAGGCTAGTGTCCACTTCCCTCCCATGGGTGCCTCCTGGCCTCCCTGAATCCAAGCTAGTTCCCTGTTTCCTGGTCTTAAAGTACTCCTTTGTTAGTTACTCATAATCCACAAAAAGATGGAGGTGGATTCCGGATAAATGAAGCTGTAGCTGGGAACTTGAGGGGAAGGGCATGGGTGACAGAAAATGCAGAAGACCTTGCAGAGAGGTCTTGGGGTTGGACAGAGGGAACGTGATTGCAGGCTCTGTCCATTTGGGGTCTATGGTCTGCCCATGCAGAGGCCAAGGGGGGGGTCTCCCCTCCCCCAAGGTCTCCCTCCCTCCTGCCCCTCCCCCACTGTGATGTGACATATAAGCCAGGGAGGGGCCCTGTGCAGGGATCTGCACTGTCTGTCTGATGGGAACCAGAGACAGACATCGCAGCAGTCCAGAATTCATTCTGGAAGAAATCTCGAACATTCCTCCGTTTGAGTCAGACTCTGATGGTTTTTAAAAATAGGCTCATACCAACAGGCAACCCAAACTCCATCAATCTTGTGGCGGCCAGAACAGTACACGCAGAGACAAGTCAGGGGAAGCAGGCTCGCGCTGTCACTTGGGCCACAAATAGCAATTATCATAATCATACTTCGTTTGTGCAGGCCTTTGCTGCTCATAAAACACCTCTCTCCCACATGAGTGCTTCACAGCCTTAATCAGTGCTGTGTTGTTGTTATTATTTCCATTTTATATGTAAGGAAATTGAGGCCTAGGTCCCACCCCGTGTTGAGGGACAGAGCTGGAGCTTGGACTAGAGTCTTTTGGTCATTTGATTCCTCACGGTCTGGTTAATGAACTGTGTTGTGTCTTGGGGTGGGAGGAGGAGAGGGAGACGGAGGATGGGGTTCCCTGTGCTGCAAGTTCAAGAAGGCTTCAACTTGCTGCTAGTGAGCTTGAGGTGAAAGATTGGCTTCTCTGAGACGTGACTGCTGGCAGATCAGGCAGGGCCCCCTTGGGCAGGAGGGAGGCCACCTTCGCTGTTGCCCCCTGAACACACAAAGGGTACGTCCGGATTTCAAATGGGGGCTGACGCTTCTTCTACCCAAAGAGTTCAAGGACATCTCTTGGTGCCTCTGAAAGGCTAATAACCTCAAGGGCAGATAGAATTACCTGGTATGATTTGCTTCTTGAAGTTGGTCTCAACGACATGTTTTTAGAGATTTTGAAATGATTTAGGATCATTATCCTGGCTTGAATCCTCCGGTTATTGCGCTGCCTTGGGCCTCTCTGTAAACCCTGTGGGGTGCGAGATTGCTGAGGCCACACCTCCCAGACACAGGCTGTTCTTTGTTCTTTTCCTCTGTGAATTAATGCCTCTTTTCTCTGTTGACTGTCTTCTTGTAGAACCACAAATTATTTTCTCTTTCTTGTAGCTTATATACAAATCTAGGAGTTTTTTTTTTTCTTTTTGTGTTTTCTTTTTTTCTCTTTTTGATGGGGCTAAAATTTGGAATCTGTCTTCTTGTTATTTATACATATAATTTCTGATGATAATGATTTGTGTCCATGATGTCCCAAAAGGTCAAATATGCCCAGGAACAAAATACTATTGTTGGTAAGTGGCTAAGGAAATAGAAATAGGTGACATCATACAAGCATAAATATTTTTGCCCTTTGGGAGTATTTTAAGTGACTGTCTTTGTGTCCCCACCCTCCATTGCCTTGTACTCTCTCTTCCCCACCTCAGTTCTTCCTCACTCATGTCTGTAGCCTTCTTCTGTTAATTTCTTCCCTGTTTTCTGTTTTCCACACACCTTTACAGTCTCCTCCTGGCCACATTCCCATCTTGGCTGGTCCTTTCTTTAAAGTTGGTGTGTGGTTGGTGGGCTGCTCTCACCCAATTTGTGTCCATGGAATTGTCTGGCTCACTGTCCACCAATTACCCAAGGGTTCTTTTTGCTGAGAAAACAGAACACACTAAGGAGACTGATTGTTAAAGAATTTCCTTAAAAATGCTGAGCCAAGTGTTTATAAGGAGAACCTAGAACTTCATCCTCACCATCTGTATTCCCTTCAGTCACTCTAATTCCAAGAAAAATATTTCTTCTGAGAGACCCACAATCACTAAAGAAAAATAGGAGATGGACAGCTTTGAAAGCAAAATCCATCCCTTCAGGGCCCAGCAGGTTGGATGACCTCTAACATGCACGGCCTGTCTGTTGGCACAGGTGATAAGACTACCTTCCAGCTGCAGGTTCGACAGGTGGAGGATTATCCTGTGGATTTGTACTACCTGATGGACCTCTCCCTGTCGATGAAGGATGACTTGGACAGCATCCGGAACCTGGGCACCAAGCTTGCTGAGGAGATGAGGAAGCTCACCAGCAACTTCCGTTTGGGGTTCGGCTCTTTTGTAGACAAGAACATCTCTCCCTTCTCCTACACAGCGCCGAGGTACCAGACCAATCCGTGCATTGGGTAAGTGACCAGCTGTCCTTCTCTTGGGTATTTAAGGGTGGGGGAATGGAGTAGCAGGAAAACTTAGCCCAAAGAAAGGACTAGACACGGCATATTTAGGAGAGGGAACCAGGTTTAGGTGTTTAATTTGGTTAACAGTGACCTAGTTCTATCCTGCCCCTATGTTGAGGAAATGAACTGACACAAAGTTACATAAAGATGTAATGATCACAGCTATTTGTTTTTCTGCTTGCTGGACACAGCACTGTTTTCTACATTAATAGATTTTAGAGAATTTTCTCAGGAAGTGATGGATTCGGGTGATCAGGGAGGGAGCAGGCAGAAAAATGGAAACTTTCCTGTTGTTTAGAGTGACTGAGGTGCTTGTGATAAGTGAATTCAACGTCTGTTCCTGTTGTTTATGTAAATAACTGTAACTTACCTTGACAAAACAAAATGAAAACCCTGTGTTTTAAGGGTATGATTTCTTTTTTCAACATATGTCAAATATTTGAATTAGATAGTATTTGACAAATTATTAGAGAACAGGAGATTCTAACTGCTGCAACAAACAAATCTAGAAGTATGTAATGGCTCCAAGTTGATGGAAGTTGGTTTCCTGCTCACTTAAGTGCAAATGGGTCTCCTGATCACCTCTCCTCCAAGCAGTGACTCAGGGACCCAGGCTCCATTCATCCTGTGCTCCATCTTCCACATGTGGCTTCTAAGGCCATCATGCCTGGAGGATCACTCATAGGAGGATCTTATGGGCTGGGACTGAGTGGCCTTCACCACTTCTGCTGCTACATTCTATTCTACAGAACTGGCTTCTGGCAAGGAGGCTGGAAACTAGTTGAGCTGTGCCGAGAAAGAAGAGGAAACGAGACTGGTGGATAAGTCTCTGCCATGGTGTATTTGCATGCGGGCTGGAGGGTCACATCCTCCAACTCCTCTAACACAACCTCTACGAGGTTGGTTTGTTTCTTTTCTAGTTCAAGTATTCCTTTAAATGTCAGAATTATGCAATGTGACCGCAGTGAGTGATAACTTCCAACTTTTTGTTACCTCATCTCCACATTCAACTTTAGTTAGGCTTTGGGGATGTAAGGCCCCAAAATAGTCACTAGATAAGGAACAGCTAAGACTTAAGTTCTTACTAAGCGTCAGGCTGCATACTAAATACTTTATATGGATTGTCTCATGTAAATCTCATAGTAGTCTTTTGAGGTCTCTAAGGTAGATGTGAGCCATATTTTAAATTTGAGGAAATGGAGGCTGAGTATAAATAACTTCCCCAAGATTACACAGATAGTAAGGGGTGGACTTGGGATATGAATCCAGACAAGCTACTTCCAGAGTCTGCATTTCCGTTAATATAGTGCTTATTTTTTCCCCATGCAAGTCACACTTCAACACAGATGCCTTATCTGAGTCTGAGTAATAATACCCATTCCAAAACCACCCCGACCCTCTAGGCACTTGCCTAAGGGTAATGTTACACTATACTGCAGTAACGGACAATCCCCAGATCTCCGTGGCTTAACACAGTGAAAGTTTATTTCTTGCTTGTACAAGATCTGATGAGGGTTGAGCCACTTTCTGTGGCAGCTCTCCTTTAAGTAGTGACTCAGGCATCCAGGCTCCATCTATCTTGTGATGTCGTTTTCGATTCTTGTATCTTTGGCTGTGCCTGAGGGGAAGCTGGTCTTAGGCCCCTGAGCCTGTCTAACCTCCAACTCATCTTTGGCAGACTCAACAGCTCCCAGCTCTGGGTTGGGCTGGGTGGTTGGGGTGAGGTGGTATTTATGCTGGTGGTATATGTTCTTCTGAATTTTTCCTGATCCTTCTGTACACTTTCCTAGAAACTAAATTAGACTTTCCCCAGGGGTTGGGAACTGACATAATGGTGGAAAAAACAAGAAGATAAGAAAAAGTTTTAAATACAAATGGGGCCGGCCCCGTGGCTTGGCAGTTAAGTGCACGCGCTTCGCTACTGGCGGTCCAGGTTCGGATCCCGGGTGCGCACTGATGCACTGCTTCTCCAGCCATGCTGAGGCCGTGTCCCACATACAGCAACTAGAAGGATGTGCAACTATGACGTACAACTATCTACTGGAGCTTTGGGAGGGGGGGGAACATAAAAAAAAAAAAAAACAAATGAGATTCTAAGTTCCCAAACCATGAAGAGGCACGAGGTGTCATCATTTGCTGGTTTTAGCTTCCTCCTGGCCACAGGTGGCCGCTGGCATTATTATTACTTTGATCCTGTCTCCAAGGCCCTTTTCAGCTGAGTCTCAGTGCCAAATGTCCTATGGTTGGAGTCCTGCTACTTACCAGGAGTAACAGCATCTTAAAACTTTTTTCAGTTCATCTGGAATAGTGATTCTATCTGCTGCTTTTCACCTCTGACCTCTGCTTGGGCCCTGTCTCCAGACAGACAGGGTGTGTCTCCACTTTCATTCTTCCCTGGACCATCCACTCTCTGTGAGACTACATTGGAAGCTGTCAGAGGATGAAGGACCTGCTCTGGGCACTCAGCATTTGAATACTCAAGGTTGTTACACAGTACTTATTCACAGCTCCTTCTCCAAGCCCGAGAAGGCAGAACCAATTGCAGACGGGAAAAGTCTTGACAGTGAGTGCAAGGCACACTGATAGCTACTTGTAAGACAGGAAATCCAGTGAAGAATGGGAGTTTTGAAGGAAACATCAGGTCTAAGTTATGCAGATCTCTCTTCTCTCAGCTAGGCAACCATCAGAGAGTCCCTGTATGGCTCAGTGAGCAGGCTGAGACTCATCTGCCCACATCCAGGCAGTGGAATGTGTGCAGCGTCCTGGGTGTCCTGGAAGACTCCCCACTGCTCTTGAGGGAGAACAGCATAAGTTGGGGGTGTAATCTGGCTGTTCCTGTGCCTGGTCCAGCCTGTACCAGTGCTTTGTTTGCCTGTCTCAGTTTTAATGGCACTGTGAATTAGTTGCCAACATTTAAAAAACAGAAGATTTAACCAGGAATAACCAGAATTTCTAGATTTTCTTGAAACGCTGGGGGATCTGGTAAAGCTGGGCTTGCACCACTTGTTGCTTGGCTGCCACAGTCCCTACCACTCCCTCCTGTCTCACAGCTGGGCTGCTTCATTGGTTTGCCTTCCGTGCCTAGCTCAGTAGACATTGTCTCTGATCCTTGTCTATTCTTTTCCTTCAGCTAATATGGGGAGGAAAATCATAGGGTTCTTCTCAAACTCCCATGGCACCTTCAGTTAGGTTTTTCTCCTCCGTGGTGGTGGGGGCAGCAGCCCCCGGGAAGTTTTGGGGGATGGAGGAGCCAGGAGGAATGACTTCACCACCTGTGCAGGACATCTCAGAGAAAAGAGAGCCAGTTTCTCATGGGGATTTCCTGAGGGTTATCCCTCCACCTTCTATTCCAGGTGTTTCTGTCAAAGGATCAAAATCCTAGACTCACCCCTTCCCCTCTTAGAATGCACCAGAAATGCCAGAATTGAAGTAAGTAGTACCAGGGCTGCCATAAGAAGAAAAAAGACAAAATAATTTAATCATCAGATTAAAGAAATGTTTAACTGCTGTTCTGAGTAATAGGAAGAACGTCACTGAGAAGAGTCACATGATAGTCACCGATACAGGATTTGAAGGATTAATCTGGCATGCTATTTCTGTTTCTGAATACTTTTTCTTTTGTTAGAGGTATTGGGCTGTTGTTGAAATACCAGTCATGTGTCGTTTATATGTGGAATCTAAAAAAGCTGAACTCATAGAAACAGAGTAGAGTGGTGGTTGCCAGGGGTTGGGGGATGGGTGGGGGAAATGGGGAGATGTTGGTCAAAGGGTACAAACTTCTGCTTATAAGATGAATACGTTCTGGAGATCTAATGTACAGCATGGTGACGATAGTTAACCATACTATACTTGAAGTGTGTACTTATATACTTGAAAGTGTTAAGAGAGAGTAGATCTTAACTGTTCTCACCTCACACAAAAAGGGAAATAGATGTGTAAAAATCTTTGCAAGTGAGATAATGCATTTCATCCTTCCTTTATATTTTTTCTTATCCTTTGTGTATTTATTCCAAGAGGTCATTGTACTCCTTCATCACCTTGAAGGTATGATTTTACTGTCTTCTGGCACATCTTGTGGCTGATAAGTCTGCTGTTCATCTAATGGTTTTCCTTTTCTCTGGTGGCTTTCAATACTTTCCTGTGCTTTTCATGTTCTATAATGGTTTGCATTCCAATGTGTCTAGGTTGGATTTTCTTTTATTTCCATTTTTCGGAACTTGGTCTGCTTGTTTAACCTGAGAATACATCTTTATTCTTGAAAATTCTCAGACATTATTCTCAGACACTTTTGCATCCTCTCTCTCACTCTCTGTTTTCTTTCTAACACTACTGGGTGTGTGTTGGAACTTCTCATTCTAAACTTCATGTTTCTTAATTTTTCTCCCATAATTTCTACCTCTTTCTTTCTTTCCCTTAGCTGCATAATAAGAAATTTCTTCCAGTTTACCATTTTGTTCTTCAGTTGTTTAATTCATACGTTGAAGTTTCATTTGTGAATTTCAGTGATTGTATTTTTTATTTGGTTCTTTTTCATGTTTCTGTTTCTCATACTATTTTTTTTTCAGAGCCTTATGACTTTTTTCTCCCCTAATAATATTCTATTCTGGTCTTTGGTATCTGTTCCTTCCTCTCCTTGAATGTTTTTAATATCCTTGTTGTAAAGTACTTCACATCATTCCATTGTCTCTGCTTCTTGAGCTGCAGATCCTTCATGGTGGTTTGTTTCTCTCGGGTCTATTACTTTTCCATTAGCTCCTCTCTGTCAGAGGCTGTTTTCGTCAGAGCGTCCCGGGCCCCGGGTTGTTGGCATCCCTGCAGCGGGGGGTTCATGTTGATTGCTGCCATCGTCCTCCAGGTTTCACTAGGACTAGTTTTCCTGTTCATTTCTCAGCTGGGGGTCCCTTCACCATAGAAGTAGTGAATTCTGACTTGTTCAGGCCTGGAGTTACACTTTTTATGGGTGATTATCTTGCTCTTGACCCAGAGTGGATCTTCCTTGCTTCTCGCCCAGGCCAGTGGCTGGAATTTTTCTGTTTTTGATTTTAGTGACGGAGCAGCTCTTTGTAGTGCTCGGCTTTGTGCAGAGAGCCCTGTTCCAGTGCTTGGTGAGGCACAGGTCTGAGGCTCATCACTCATCCCTGTTAGAATCCTGCCTCAAGCCCTCAGGACCTCTGTTGGGTCCTGTCACAGCAGGGGCTCTTATCTTCCCCATGAGCTTCTGCTCACTCCCCAGCTAGTCTCTTAGGTCCATTCATTTGTTGACTGGTTTCCTCTTCATTTCTGACACCTGGGATTCCCTGCTAACTGCCAGTCTTGGCTAGAAATTAAAATTTTTCTAATTACATTTTATCCAGCAGTTCTATGTTTAGAGTAAGAGGGGAGCTTTTTCCGTGTCAGGTCCATAATCCACAATATTGTCCTGAAGCATTGTTTTCTGGATTCGCCTAGATCTAGTGTCTTCAAATTGGATTAACTTTTTATACACACGTGTTCCCCCAGGCTCTTTAATCCAGCATATATGTTTTATTTATCTTCCTGTTCATAGTCCTTAATTTAGTAATTCCCTGTGCATGGCCCTAAACATGTGCCCTATGATGCAGACGTAGGGTGGGGGTGAGACGGTTTCCTGGCATGAGACCCCCAAACACTCAGATCTCCGGGTCACTCAGACAGCTCTTCCAGGGGTTAAATTAAATAACTAGTCACAGGTGACATCGTATTCCAGTGACTGTGGAGACATTCAACAGGGTCTGTGTGACAAAGCTGTTTTCCTCTGACTAAGAGATGACTCTAATTTGATTATAGAAAATTCTCTGTAATGAAGGCTTCTCTCTGGCAAACACATTTTCTAGTTCCTGATTATTTAATAATAATTCTCCACAGTAAAAATATATCTACTTATTGCTGTTTCCAGGAGCAAAAGGGAAGAGGTAAAAAAATAGTAAGCTAGTTTAGCTTAGCTTTTCACAGCTTTTCTGGTTTTCTCATTGAATGACAATTACTATTCTGTTCTCCTCCCTTTCCTCAACCAACCTGATCAACCGTGACAATAAACACAAACCTAAAGTCCTAAATCATGGAGCAGAACAGCACCCTACACCAAGGGTGTAGGCGCTTGGAGGATGAGACAGAGGGAAGTGAGAGTTGGAGAACATTCACTTCCTCCTGGGCCATCCATTTATCAGATGGGACCTCAGCTCAGTTCCTCCTTCCAGCTGGGAATGCAATTTCCACGACCTTTCACTCTATGGCAAAATGAGAGGCGAATGAAAATTTGGGGTGGCCCGAGGGTGTGCAAGAGTCTGACCTGTCCAAGCACAAGGGGCAGGGGAAGGTTTTAGGGGAAGGAGGAGGGAGCAAAACAAAGGAAAGGCAAGTTTCTCTAGCTGCTGCCCCCTGTCCCGAGAGAGCCATGGCTGTGACCGCAGTGGGGCTGACTCTCTCCAGAGCCGGCTTGTTGTGAGTGACTGGTGGATGGAGCAGGCACTGTAGGCCCCGAAGGAGAGTGGAATGGCCTCTTAGAAAGCCAGGGGAACCTGTGCAGACCTGCCCTGGCGGGCGCTTCTTAGCAACAGTTAGGCAGGATCCTCCTAGCAGTTGCTAAGCCTGTTTCCCTTCCCATGCACAGGGCTTGAATTGGATTATTCACTTTTCATCTTTTGTTTTGAAAGAGAGGCTTCCTTAACATGGCCACAGACTGGCACAGTCTGGTCCAGCGTGCTTTCCCAGCCTCCTCTTAGCCCATCCTTGCCCTTACTCCCTGCACTGCAGCCTCCCTGGCCTTCCTCTTCCTTGGGCTCTCCATGCTCCCTCCTGCCACAGGGCTTTTGTACCTGCTCTTCTCTCTGGTCAGGATGCCTTTCCCTTTCCCCTTTTACATAGTGAACCCATTTGTGAAACAATGTAAGGCCTCTCTCTGTTTCATGAGCTATACCTCAAGGTGAAACTCCTACAACTGTAATTGGGCTCTAACTCCTCCAGGAATGGACCACTTGAGATCTCTACTGCAGACTGAAGTTGAGATTGCCAAGTGTTTCGGGTGAAAAGCCTGGCATTAACCTACTATTGAGACGCAGTACTTCCCTCTTTCCGGATTTCCAGATTTAATTATCTGTTTGAGGATGGTTAGTTTCTAAATGATTTCTGTTGCATCTAGGAGAGCTGATAGTGTATCACTGCATACTTATAAATGAATGAAGAAGCAGAAAGAACATTTCATCTGTGTTCCATTTAGCTTTTGCTCATGTGCCAGCACATCCTGGTGGTCTCTGAGGGGGCCAACGTGAAGGGGTTATGTGATCCTTTGTCACATGGCAGCAGCAGAGTTGATGTGAGAAGCTGGTTTCATGGAGTAACTCAGCTTACATCGCCATCACTCAACATTGCCCACCTTCCTCAGCCCGGAAGAGCCTTCCTCTCAGCGCTGCCTGGCCTGCGGTGCCCATACCACTGGTTCCTCGCATCTTTCAAGGCCTGAGTCAGGACTCCTCCATGGTGTCTTCCTCTGACCGCAGTAGCCCACCATCATCACTACTTCCTTGGAACCATTTGTCCATTCCATTCACTTACAACCTGGTATATGCTGTCTCGTCTGCAGTTAAGGGCTTGATGTTTGGAGAGTAGGGACTGTGTTATTTCTCTTTGATCTCCCCACTGTGCCTGTCCCAGGGGCACACAGTAGGTGCTGGGTAAATATTCACTGGTGCACAGAGTACTTGGTTGTTGAAGATTTAGAGACAATGATGGACAAGAGACTCTTCTCTTCTTTCTCTCCAGTTACAAGTTATTCCCCAACTGCGTCCCCTCCTTTGGGTTCCGCCATCTGCTGCCTCTCACAGACAGAGTCGACAGCTTCAACGAGGAAGTTCGGAAACAGAGGGTGTCCCGGAACCGTGATGCCCCCGAGGGGGGCTTTGACGCAGTACTCCAGGCAGCTGTCTGCAAGGTAATTTTCCTTTCTGGCCCTGTCCCTGGGTGGGAGGTCAGGAGAGAGAGCATCAGTGTGGGCGTTGGCACTGCCTGCAGGAGGTGGTGGATTTTAAGCCACCCTAGCATGTGGCTCCTGTCCACTCTTACATCAGAGGGTGAGCTCAGTGGACCCTTGGGGAATCTACAGCAGTCAAGTCAGCTGGAGCTCAGGGATGGATCGGGGCTGGTGTGTGTCTCTGTGTCAGGGTGTGGCTCTGTGCAGTGGGATACTGTCTCTGCTGGAAGACAGCTGTTCTGTGTTTATACATTTGGCTCTTTTACTTCTTTTCGGGGGAAGAAAGTAAAGGTCAAGCCATATGCATAGCAACTTGTAGAGCTTTCTTGGTAAACCGTAAATATTGCTCTATTGCGCAATCCAGCTGAAAAAGAGTTGCACGTCATCTTTGGTGGCATTTTTATTTGTTTGTTTTTCTTCAGCTTTTCTGTAATATATGAAGCCAGAGGGAGGATGTAGACTTAGGTCAGAAATGAACTCATGCTTTGAGCGGTTCTAATCTCAGCAAAATATATAAATGGAATGTTGGTAATAACTTATTCTTAAAATAATTTTCTACTGTCAAAACAACTCAATAACAACAACAAAAGATAAAAATAAACATCACTCTTGAATTTGCTATCTCAACACATACTTTTAAAATTTTTCCGTAGTGGTCATCCTAGGGCATGTATAATTGGTAATGCTTTCTTGAAAATGTAGGCGGGCTCAGCAATAGGGTGGTGGTTGGGACTCTCATGTTTGGGGGAGGGCTGGAGTAGGAGGTTACGACTCAATTGGAGAGGCTGCATACCCTGCAGCTGCTATTCATTTACTAAGTGCTTAGCACTTAATTGTCCACTGACATAGTTTCTTTTTTTTTTTTTCTGATTAATTCTTTGAGGTTTTTTTTTTTTTTTTGTGAGGAAGACCAGCCCTGAGCTAACATCTATTGCCAATCCTCCTCCTCTTTTTTTCCTTTTTTTCTCCCCAAAGCCCCAGTAGATAGTTGTATGTGTCATAGTTGCACATCCTTCTGGTTGCTATATGTGGGACGCCACCTCAGCGTGGCCAGACAAGCGGTGCATCGGTGTGCACCCGGGATCCGAACCTGGGCCGCCAGTAGCGGAGCGCGTGCACTTAACCGCTAAGCCATGGGGCCGGCCCCCTGACATAGTTTCTGACCTCAGAGAGCCTATGTTCACTGTGTCAAAGACTCATTTTTCCTCCATGCAATCCTTGACAGGATGATAAGAGAGCCACAGTTGTCCTTTCTGAAATAACAAATTGACATGGTAGACAGAGAAGGATAAGGGGAAGGAAAAATGGAAAGAAAGCAGGGCAGTCTCCTGCAGTCCTCTTCTTGGTCCCAGTGTGGTTCTGCGGGTCATTTGCTGCATCCTTGGGGCCACCCCTGGAGAGGAAGGCCTCACAGTGCCCCCTATCCAGGATGGCTGCAGAGCGGCCCCTTCCCAGCTGCTGGCCAGAGCCAGACAGTTTGATTCAGAGGCTGCTGATGCTTTGTAGCCGTCCAGGAAAGCCAGATCGAGCACAGCTAGGATGTGTTCGGCTCTGAATCTTTCAAATGTGTTACAAAATAGACAGCTTATGGATTTTCTTCAGAAAGAAAAATTATATTTTTGACTGGAATTCAGACATTGATTGTATGAGGTGTTGTCTTCACAGACATTCTGCCAAATCCACTGCTTGGCAGGGACAAATAGTGCAGGGAAAGTATAGGATCCCTTTCATCTCCCCATGTTGAGAATTTTGTGGATTTTTTAGGGAGGAAGGGAATTATCTTTAAGACTTAGGGGAAGGAACCTAGTAATAGGCCTAAGAAATATCCAGTTTTATTAATTGTGTTTAATTAGATAATTGAAACAATGTGATTGAATGCCTGATACACAATGGTCTTTGAGAAGCCATTTGATCCACTCTTGTGCCTACAGAACCTTCCTATGCCATGCCAGACCCAGGAAATATTCTTCTCTTTGAAAACAGTATTTCAAGACTTGAGCATTTCAGAGGAGATGCTGGCAGATGTCTTAAACTCATTGCCTGAACCTGGTGTGTGAATTATTGTTGGCTGAGAGGCACTTAATGAGCATGTTTTTTAGTTTTATGTCTGTTGACATTTTCTGTTATTCCCCATCATGGCCTTTGCAGTAGGGGGCACCTGGGAAGTTAATAATTGCTTGGAATTTGTAGTCTGTGAGCCACCAGCTTCTCTCTTCACCATTTCTTTTCCTTTGTGCTGTCGGTTTTTTTGGGTACATATTAAGCAATTTCTTTCTTTCTTGAAATCACCTATTTATAACAAATGTCATCTTTCCTGGTTCACCACAGCCTTACTTATAGTAGCCAAATATTGGAAGTAGATTACAGCCTACGTTTTGATGAAAGACTGTACAACAACCATACCCTTAAAGAATATTTAAGGACTTGAATAGTACTTAAGATAAATTAAGAGAGGAACAGAAAGCAAGTGATGAAACAGTATAGACATCTGATCCTATTTTGCAAACAAAAGAAAGAAAAATATGGAAGCGATTAGAAATACGCAGACCAATGTTTTTAACCTAAATTTCCACGGTGATTATGTATGATTTTTTAAATTTATAATGAAACATTTCAAACATACAAAAGTAGAGAGAATAGTGAAATTAAACCCCATGTACCCCTTGTCTGTCTGTAACAGTTAACAACTCATGGCCAATCTTGTTTCATTTGTATTCCTAACCACTTTGTCTCCCATTATTTGAAGCAAATCCCAAATAGGATACATTTGTTTCAATGATATTTAGATTTGTAATGATAATTAGATTTTTAATTTTAATGGGTTTTTAAAGTCCTAAGCATTCCTTACTTTGTTTACTGAGTTTTCTGCCTCCTCCTGATTTGCCCAGATTAAAGGCCCTTCCACTTAATCCTGCAAACTGAATGTGACAGAGCTGGCAGGCCTGTAATCTCTGCATTTGGAGATGAGTCTCAGAAAGGCCGAGGCTGGCTGGGCTGTCCTCCAGCAGTGCACATGCTGGGCTTCCTCTGACCCCGGGCCCTTGGGGATGGAGCTGATAACAGGCTCATCTCAGAGCCTACAGGAGGCTCTTTGTTCTGGTTTTATTCTCATCCTGATTTCTCTGGGATGGACAGAGGCGTATGGAATGCGCGCATGACTGACCTTAAATCCCACCTCTGTGGCCCACTTTATATTTCTTGGACAGCTGTTCTTTGCAAAAAAGAAGGAAACTGTCTGTTTTTATTTAGGATTCTGTTTAGGATAAGGACCCTGCTTCTACAAGTGGACGTTTTGAGTTGCTGCCTTTCCCTCCAGCAGGTTGCATTGCTGTGAGAGGCCATTTAATGGTGTCCGCAGCTAAGGATGCCTCTGTCATCAACGTGGGCATTTTTTCTAATGCGCTGCACCTGGCTGGGTTGGAATGAGGGAATGCCACTGCCCTTAATTTCTTATCTTAGAAACGTATTCCTGAACCTGTTTATACTTTTTCTTGGTCAGAATAATAGTTTCCCCATTGTTTTTTATTGCTCTCCCAAGACTTTCTAGAAGTTGACTCTAAGTTATTTATTCTGAAATTGTAAAGGTGGAAGTGTGATAAGTCGTTCAGACTGGAACTATGGCTGTTTCCTATTCTCCCCAAACAGGGAGGGTCCTCAGCCTGGGAACACAGGGGAGGAGGGTCCCGGAGCTCTGTTCCACGTTCCCAGTCACCACTTGGCTGTTCTTCATGGCTCCCAGGTTAAAAAAGTTACCTGCAAATTTGAGCTTGGCTGGGTACATCCTGGCCGCACAGGGTTGGGCCACTGTCTCTGGTCAGACAGAAAATAAGGTCTGTGCAACCCAGCGCCTTCCCCTTTTGGCCTCAGCTTCTAGCGCCCTAGCATCTATCCGCCTTATTCTTCAGACAGACTTTCTGGTTTAATCTAGATTCTCTAATTTTGCATTGTGTGTTAAATTTTTAGCATTGGATGTCATCTCAGAAGTAGGTGGATGAGTAAGTCTCAAAGCAAACAAAATAAGTTCACATGCTGAGTGAGAAGTCTTGGCATGGACTGTGTCCTTTCTTTCTTTGCTGGTGCGAGCATCCTAATCTAAAATGGAGACCATAGCCCCAGAGGGGCTGGAGGGACAGCTTCACTTCAGCAAGACTTTCTACAGGAATGCAAATTCTGTGGACCTCTAGAAACAAAGTAATTGCTGCCCTTGCTCTACCATCATCATGCTCCAGATGTTTCGTGTATGTTATCTCTGATTCTCACAACAGTCCTTCAGGGTATTGGTGGTGATTGTCCCCAGTTTACAGACGAGGAAACTGAGTCGCACAGGGATTTATTACACTCATTATTAGTAAGGGGTAGAGCCAGGATTTGAACCAGATCTGGTGGATTCTAAGCCCGAGCCCTGGCTGTCACCTGGTGCCTGGGCGCTTTGGGAAGTAGCGACAGTGCAGTGCAGAGCCAGGGGGGCTCGATTTAGGGTCGTGTTGTCCTGACTCAAGCTCAGCGTCTTCTGCTACCAGCTGGCTCCCTGGAGGCTGGCTGAACCTGTCTGGGCCTCAGAATGCTCATCTGGAAAATTCAGGAAGGAGGACTGGAGGGGGGTCTCCAGGTGCCCTCCAGCTGTGCTACTTTTCACAAAGGACTTGTCACAGCTTAGAGCCCTTGATTTTGCTTTTTTGTCTCTCCTGGTTCAGGCTTGAGCCTCGGCCAGGGAGGGGCTGCTACAGATACCAGGAGAGGGTGGGGAATTCCCAGTTCCCGAGGCAGGCGCAGCTCTGACAAGCTTCCACTCTGCGCCCTCCCCTCTCCCAGCCTCCCGCAGAGTTGATTTGGTTTCTTTTGACTTGTTGCCTGATTTCTTTTAGACCTCAGACTTGTGTTGTTTTTCCAAGCATAAGTTGAGAAACGTAGGAATTGCCTTTCTTTCCTGGAGGAAGGCAGCCACTCCTGACGCCTTGGTGTCCCCTGAAGGGACTCTCCCACGTGGTCTGTCTTCTCGCTGCCTGGATTATCTGTCTCAGCATATGTGAGCTGCTTCTGCCACACACCATGGTTTCTGGGGCTTGTTCCAACCCCAACCTGCTTGCTCTTCCTCCGATTCAGTGTTCATGAAACACCACAAAGATATTGAGTTTCCCTGCAGCCCACGGAAGCCGTGGGGTCCGTGCGTGCAGGTATGCAGCCCTCCGCCCAGGCCCGTGCCGCATTTTTGTCGGAGGCGGTGAAGGCTCTCCTTGGCTTTCTGTTTTGCAAATGGTTGTGGTTTAATATGCACTTTTGAGTCACTTGACTGTTTGGGTCCCTTAGCTGATGTTTCCTTGTTCTGCCTCTAGCCCGTGAGCTGTGCTGTGGGCCTCACTGCCCACGGACAGCTGCTGGCCCTGATGCGAGGGCTGAGAACAGTCTGAATTACAACTCAGAATTCTCAACAGGGCACAGTGAGAGTTTGCGTCTCTTTTTATCCTCCAGCGTAAAGTGTCTCACCTTCTTCGACGGTGTCTGCACACCTTGGCTGCCTTGGCTGATGATGGCAGGGAGGAACCATCCCTGGAAAGTTAGGAGGCCCCTTCCATGACTGAGGCTATATTTTTGGACCTGGCGGGAACGTCAGTTTTTCATTTCAAGTTATGGGCTCCTTTCTGCTTTAGATGTCCATTTAACAAAGAGGAGTAGAGACAGGATTTATTCCTGGGCTCTTCTGGCACTGCCTTCCCCAGCCTCTGCCCTTCACCCCAGCCATAGTGACCAGAGTCACTGTTCTCTGACTCGTGTGAGGCCCTTTGCACATGCCGTTTCCTCTGCTTGGAATACTCCTCGCCTGTATTCCTTCCTTTCTTTTCTTTTTTATTGTTAATAGACTTAATATTTTTAAGAGCAGTTTTAGGTTCACAGCAAAATCAAGCAGAAAGTACACAGAGTTCCCATATACCCCCTGCCCCCACACACACAGCTTCCCCCACCATCAGCATCCCACACCAGAGTGGTATGTGTTTTAGAATTGATGAACCAACATTGACACATCATCGCCCAAAGTCCGTAGTTTATATTGGGGTTCCCTCTCAGTGTTGTGCATTCTGTAGGTTTGGACAAATGTCTAATGATGTGTATCCACCACTGTTGGATCATACAGAGTCATTTCACTGCCCTGAAAATCCTCTGTGCTCTGCCTCTTCGTCCCTCCCTTCTTCCCCCTGAACCTGCTTTTCTTTTAATGTCTAATCTCTGCCTACTTATGCTTCGGACCTCCGCTTACTTGTCTGTGTGTCAGGGAAACCTTCCCTGATTGAGCCTCCTGATGAGGTCAGAGTCCCCGGGCACCAGGCCCTTGGTCACATCTCCTCCAATTACCGTTTTAGTTATATTTGGGCCACTCCTTGAGTGATGTCTGCCTCCCCTTTGAGACAGAAAGCTCCCTGATGGCAGGGACCGTGTCTGTCTCTTCACCACTTTATTTCCCCAGCACTGGCATGTAACAGGTCCGCCTTAAACGTTTGGTGAACAAACAGAGGCTTTGTTCTCACAGATCCCTCTATGCTTCTAAAGTTCAGAAACCTTCAGGTCTACCTGGCTCCAAGCCTGTCCACCCTCCCATTATTCCGGGCACCTCCACATCATTTACGGTGCTTCACACATGTCCACTAAAGCAGAAGCAGAGGTACTGTTACTTGGCAGTACTTTCCCACTCAGTAAGTACTCACTGAGTGCCCAATAAGTGCTTAGTGGCGAGTATGGTGGAGAAAACTAAAGATGAGGAAAAGTCCCGGTCCTCGGGGATTTGAGCTTCCAGATCCACCAGAAAGTAAATAAACAACCTGTTTGTAAACATTAGATGGAACCAAATGAAATTATTGATATTTGACTATCAACGATATTTGGTATTTGACTATTGTTAGTTTCTCCTACAAAAATAGAAAACTCATATGGTTCAGCCTTGTACTTTCCAAATGTTTCTCTTCTTCAGTTCAGGTTGGACCCTCCGTAGAGTCCACATCAGACGTGTTCTACTGCACGTTGTTGGGCTTGGGCTCGAGGTGAATGTCTAAATCCTGAGTCACAGGCTGAGATTTCTTTTCCCCAAGGAAAGAAACACTACACTTTTGCCCTCCTTAAGTTGAACCACAGAAGATTTTTTAAAAAGAATTTTCATTGCAAAATATGGGTGGAAGTAGGAAAAACAAACTACTAATGAGAACATGTTTATTGTTATAAAGCGACAGAAATAGGCTTGAATGCCAACATGATTGAGGAAGCCAATCACAGACTCTAACCTTGTTTTTCCCTACATGTGTTGGAATTCAGACTCGTTAGGCCCCAAGCTCAGGTCTGCTATGAGGTCCGCCCACTGGCTGGTCAGGCCAGCCCCCTTTCCCTCCTCATTTCCTCTCCAAACCTGTCCTCTCTCTCAGTGCTTGCCTGAAAGGTTAATGTACAGAGTGTTTCGTTATGACTTTTGAAAATTTGTTGAGTACTTGTTATGTGCAAGATGCCCTGTTAGGTGCTGTGAGGGATGCATAGATGAATGAGCCATAGCTCCTGTCCCCGTGAGCATCACACAGCTTGGAAGACAGATGCCTGTACAACAACCTCAGGTACCAGTGGAGTGTACAGACTCTAGGGAAGACCTGGCCTCTTAGGACCCAGTGGTTGAGTCACAGTCTTCTCCTTCAAGGGGTCACCCTTGGTCTCTTTGCCTCCCTGTGTTTTCCCTGAGGCTCGGATGCTGGTGATGTTATTGATTACCATTGGCTGAATGCTTTGTGAGAGCCAGGCTCTATGCCAAGCACTTCACAGAGCTTATTTTATTTAATCCGTTGAAAGTGGTTTTACTGCCCGCTTTCAATGAGGACACAATCCTAGAAAGATTGAGTAACTTCTCGAAGGTCTTAGAGCTAGAAATGACAGGGCCAGAGATGGGACTGAACACCCGCCTGCCTCCAAAGCTGGGGTTCTTCACCTTGACACTAGAGTGCCTGCCGTCTTTTGTGGTCACACGGGAGCAGAGAAGTGGGAGAGGTATGCTTCCAAAGAGAGCAAAGTCCTCGTCTGAGGAGCCAGTACAATCTGCCACGTGACCCAGTTTGCCAATGGTGGAGCGGGACTGAGTCAGTCCCAGGGGAAGACAGCTGCCCTTGCTGTGTTCTCTGGAACCGAGGGTTTCCTGTTTATCAGAAACAGTTACAACATGGCTCTGACAGCCCTCGGGATGTTCTAGGGAGACCACTGGTACCGTTCCAAGGCCGGTGCACTGATGGAGCCCAGCCCGTGGAGCATGCTTATCTTTGCCCTTGGCTTCCCTATCTGTGAAATGGGAACTCTGATATCTGCCTTCTCATTCATAATTCGGGGCGTCTCAGAACCCTTGGTTCTGCTCTTCAGCTCTCAGAGACAGTGCTATGGCCACTTGTTCAGATGGTGGGTCCTTTTCAGCAGTGAGGGACCGTGTGGCTGGTGACTCTTCAGTGACGACTGTGGCCCATGGGCTGTGTTGATACCTAGCTGGGGACTCCTTCGTTTGGGTGACCATTCATTTTAATTAGACAGATTGACCTTGAGACCAGAAAACCCAGTCATTTAAAGCTAGTGTTTCTGTCCTCGCTGCAACTGCTCCCTGGATGGCATCTTGATTCTAGGCCTCCCCTGTGTTTGAACACTGTTTACCAGAGAGTGTTATGAGCGTTGTCCCAAACAAGCAAGCCAAGATGAGCAAGCCAGCCCACATCAGGCAGACATCCACCTCTGTTTTCTAAGGCAGCTGAGTGGGACATCAGCTTTTCTCAGATTTCCAGGAATCGGCATTCCAGGCCTTCCCTGTGCTCTCCCACAGAGGCGTCCTTGAGCCTGCCTCTCTCACTTGTCACGCTCTGCCGTGGTCCCTGTGTGTAAGCAAGTCACTATGAAATGGATCTGGGGACCCACAGGCTTAACATGGGACTGTTGGAAGATTCATCTGCCAAACACAGGACGTACAGTCCGGGGCCTGCAGGCTGCAGTCCCGGCCATTTTCCTCTGTGGTCAGACCACATCCAGGGAACTGCATCTGCCTCCGGGGACTGTGTTTCAGACAGACGTTGATAGCGACACAGCAGATGGGGGTGAGTGGGTGGTGTCGGGTGTGGAACCCATGTCCTGTGAGGGGTGGTTAAAGGTTAACCAGGAGGAGAGACACCACGGGGAGGAGTGTGTTGCCTGACCTCAGATGTCATTATAGAAGAGGGAGTAGACTCCTCTGGCTGTTCCAGGGGATATACTAAGTTAGCCACAGGGAAGCAGGTTTAAGGTCAAGGTAAGGAAGACTTTTCTAACAAAGATCTCTGCTCAGCAGTGGAGCACACTGCCAGATGTGGCAGTGAGTGTGTGTGGGAGTGCCAGACAAAAGATCCATGCTCTGGGTGGCGCTTGGATGAGACCATCTCTAGGGTTCCTTCCAAACTCCAGGTGCTACACATTTCCTCGCAGTCGACTTTTTGCCCCATAACCCTCTGGGGCTTTTGTTCTGTGGTAGCCCCTGCCAGCCTGTCTTCTGTGGTTCTCAGCTGTGCACTCTCTAAGCTGCATTTATGCGTGGCCACCGGGGACATGAACTCTACCATGCTCACTCGTTTGTGTGCCAAATGTGGCTTACTTTGAGCTGGTGCCCAGAAAAGCTTTCCCTGGCTCCCGATGTCTTCCCCATGGAGCTACCTTACCACATGTGTAAAAATCCAGGTAGGTTGGGGCAGCTGTTCAAGGGGACCCAGGGACAGACTGGAGGTGTGCAGGAGAGGATGGAAGCCTGTTCTAGGTTCTTTGAGTGACTTTCCTCATTTTTCAGACTTGCAGCCATTGACTCCTTCCAACCCCAGAGACCAAATTGCCCCACAGGCTGGAGGCTCATGTCCTCAAACAGAGAAACCATGTCCTCTGCTCCCTAGCCCTTGTTTCTCTCTCCCCCGGCCCCATGCTTTCCGGGGCTGGAGATTAGAGGTAAACAAGCCTGCAAGTCTATTTTCACTCTTGGGAAGAGCCAACTGGTATTTATTTTCTCAAACACTGGAAGGCCTGGTGTTCCATCTCCATCCTGCTCCCCCTTTCATGAACTACTGCTCCCTCTCTGCCATTTCAGAGTCCCAGATCCCCTGGACAACTTCCAGGCCTGGCTACCCAGGTCCTCCAGTGACCATCCCACTCACTGCCCTACCACCCCGCCCCCCCCGGCCCAGCATCGTGTATCAGATGATCCTGTGGCCCTGCTGCCACCCTTTCCATAATTCCCATTACTTTTCTCAGGTCTCAGCACATGGCAGGTGATTTGATTAAATGAGTTTTCACTTAAGATAGCCGCTTAATGCTTCCCATATTTATATGTTTAAAAGAAGCTGTTTGTTAGATTCCAAAACATAGTAAATAGTTGGTGGAATTGTGAGTGATGTGGCTGAAGACTTGTAGATATTAGCGGGGAGGTTTTGGTGCCCAGCCCCGATTTCGTTGATGTGTCCACTCGCTCATTCTTCCTTGAGTGCTGAGTATGTCCCGGGTGTGGCACTCTGATTCTGGCCTCAGGCCCTGCGCCCCTTCCTCTCTTCCCTCAGCTCCAGATCTCTGCTTCTTTCCAAGACAGAGCAGAGTTTGGGCAAATCCTCCACTGAGTTTCCACTCTGAGAAAGTCATCTCTGGCCCCAGCCCTATTTGGGCTGGTTGGTCCCCGCAGAACTAGAGGGTTTGCCTTCAGGGACCTGGATGGAATCAGAGATTCTGGGCTTGTGACGGCTCCCCCCGCCACTCATTAGTCCTGACACTTGCGTCCAGAGTCTATGGATGGCTGCTTTTCACAGCGCATAGTCACCTACCCCCAGATCTGGCTCGCCTGGAATGCCTGGAGTAAATGTGGGTCACAGAACACATCACCCCAGGGGCAGAATGCAGGCTGGTGGCCAGGAGAGAGGTGGGCCTCAGGCTTTGCCTGCTCACCCAGAGTGTGTTTAGGAAGGGAAAGGTGAAATGTGTAGCATTGTCCGGAAGCTCTGGCTCAAAACAGGTCATGGCAATAGACTATAACAGAGAATTGACAGTTTGGGACTGGATGGATGCTGTTGGGGGACCAGAGAAATACGATGAAGAAAATAATTCCAAGGTTTCTAGACAAGGCGTTTGATGGTCCCATTGTCAGAAATGGGGAAACGTAGCACTTGGTTTGGGGGGAAGATGGTGCAGCAACTTTAGGTAAGTTGAGTTCCAGGTGACAGTGGACACGTTTGGCTTTTGGTGCAGACCTGGAAGTAAAACTCAGGAAAGAGATTAAGTGAGGGATCTGATTTGTGAATCGTCCAAGCAAGGCATGAACTTGGGTTAGTCTCCACAGGGGAGAGTGTTACCTTCGACCTCATTCAACTGCTGGGAGAGGAGGTGGAGTCAGAAAGCAGCCAGAGGAGCAGGGGGGAGCTGGACGGTGCAGTGTCCCAGAAGCCAAGGTCAAGGAAGGAGGCCCTGGTCAGGCCATAAGAGTGAGGCCTGAGGGTGGCCATGGGATTGATAACAGAATTTCAGCTCAAGGTTCTCAACCTTGGCTGCACATTAGACTCACCTGGGGAGCTTTAAAAACCCCGGTGGCTGGGCTGCAGGTCAGCCCAGTTACATCAGAACCTCTGGGCATCAGTATTTTTAAAGCTCCCTAGAGGACCGTCAAGTGCAGCTAGATCAGAGAACCACTGTGTGTGTGTGAGGGAGGGAGACGGGGACAGAACTGCTGCCTGATAGAGAGAGAGTGGGATCACGTGGAGAGGTCAGATTGTAGGGAACTGAGGGGAGGAGATAGAGGCAATAAGTGTGCCAGTCTTAAAGAGAGAGAGACAAGTGATGAGAGATTGGAGTAGCTGGGTCAAAAGAAGGGGTATTGTAAGTGGGTCACAAGCATATTTTTAGGCACATGGAAAGGAACCAGAGGAGAGACTGATGGAACAAATTCTCCAAAGGGGGTGGGATTTGGGGCTGTATTTCCTCAGAGGGAGGAGCCCTCCTTCCTTTGGGACAGTGAGATCAGAGGAGAGGCCAAGAGGATGCCCATTTATTTATGACGAGAGGCATCCTAGGGCTGTGGAACCAGACCCTGAGCCACTGGGAACAGACGAGGAGGCACATCCTGTTACCTGTGTCTCTTGATGACGAGTGTGGGAGGTCACCTCCTGAGTGAGTGTGGGAACTGGGAGTTTGAAGGCTGAAACAAACCTTCTGGTGAATTTGATGCAGATTTGACCAGCCAACAAAGAGAAGTGAAGAGAATCGCATTCTTGGCCAGACGCCGGAGTTCTTGCTTCTGTGTCTAGTGCGTTTCCGTCCCGCCCAAGCCCTGACATTTTCACTGAGGGCTGACCTCCATCACGGTTAAAGAAATCGGCTTTCAAAAATTTTGTTTTTACTCAGAGACATGGAGAAAAGACCTAAACAAATAGGTCTATTTTTTTGTCTTAAAATAGTTTTGTATAAAAAGAGAATATATTCAATCTAGAAATTTAGAAAATGCAGATAAGTAGAAAAAAGAGCAACATCACCCATAACCCTGCAATCCAAAGGTAAGATTGTGTGCTTCTGATTTACAGACTTGTCACAGTTTTTTGACTCCATAGAAATACCGATGACAATAACTGCGAGTTCTCTGACCATTTACTGCATTCAAGTACTGAGCTGGGTGTATCGTTTTGTTTAGTTCTCTCAACAGCCCTATTTTATCGGTAGTATTATTATCTCCATTTTGTGGATGAGAAGCTGGGGCTGGGAAAGATTAAGTAACTCACCCAAGGTCACAAAGACAAGCTGAGGCAGATATGGGGCTGAACTGAGATTTGCCAGGCCTCTGAGCCCAAGCCCCTAACTGCTCTGAGATACGGCCACCGAACAAAAGACTATGTATAAGTAGTATTCCTGGCACATTACTGACATTCAGTCTATTCATGTAATTTATTATATTGAAATGACTTTCTGAGCAAACCAAGTCTTCTTTAAATAAAACAGCTTTATTGAGGTATAATTGATGTACAATAAACTACATATATTGAAAGTGTACAATTTGACAAATTTTGACACATACACACACCCGTGAGAGGATATATACACCACAATCAAGATAATGAACATATACTTCTCCCCAACAGAGGATTTGTGCTCCTTTGTCATTTCTCCCTCTTGCCCCCTTATCCCAGGCAGCCACTAATTTGCTTTTTGTCACTACACATTAGTTTGCATTTGCTAAAATTTTATGTATACTCTTTTTTGGCCTGGTTTGTTTCACTCAGCACAATTATTTTGAGATTCATCTGTGCTGTGGAGTGTCTCCATTCATTCCTGTTGTTACTGAGTAGTGTTCCATTGAATGGATAGACCGTGGTTTGTTTATCCATTTACCTGCTGTTCGATATTTGGGTTGTTTTGGATTTTTGTAGTTTTTGCCTATTACAGATAGAGCTGCTATAGATGTTCATGTTCAAGTCTTTGTACAGATATATGCTTTTATTTCTCTTGAGGTCAATACCTAGGAGCGGGGTGGCTGGGTTGTGTGGTAGGTGTTTGTTTAACTTTAAGAAACTACCAAACTGTTCTCCAAAGTACACGTATCATTTTACATTCCTGCCGGCAGTGTATGACGGTTCCGGTTCCTCCACATCTCCGTCAACATTGGGTGTGCTCAGTGTTTTTAATTTTAGCCATTCTAATAGGTATATAGTAGAGTCTCATTGTGGTTTTAATTAATTCAAATTAAACTTTTCGGTATGCAGTACTTCATAGTTCCTGCAATAATTGTGGAGCCTCATACATCAGGTAGTAGGAGAAGAGAAAAATTCTAAAAATTATTACTAGTCCTAGAGTAATAATTACAGATCCTTTTTTATGTAAGTACTTTTTAATGCATTATGCCTAAACCTAGCATCCACCCTGCAAAGTAGCGTTATCTCCATTTTACAGATGAAGAAACTGAGGCTAACAGAGGGGAAGTGACTGACTCAGGGTCTCATAGTTAGAGCAAAGCAGAGATTTGAACTCAGCCTCATCTGTTCCACAGTTCAAGTCCTCTGGCCCCCACACTATACTCCATTTAGTAGTTAAGTGTTTTCCTTTTCTTTAAAAAAGTCCACTTTCCCACTGTTGCTCTCTGCCCCAAACATGGAACACAGAACTTAGCCTTCAAAGCAAACAGCTCTGCTGGCCGGGCAGACAGTGGGAAAATTATTTCTAATGTAAATTCTCTGTGGAGTCACCACTTGTAAAATCTCCAAGCCCAAAAGCCTGGGTGAATGAATAGCACATCCTGACTCAGTCTCTGCGGCCCAACCTCTGCGCCAAGTTTGTTAACATCACTTACATAACAAGAGTCCACTTCAGAGAAAACAGAATTATTATTATTATGCTGTGCCACTCTTCATTTGTGCAGCTGTTTGTGTTTCAGATGCAACCTTCCAATTCAACAAACATTTATTTTGGATCTCACAGCCATTAGATGAGAGCCTACCATATATTTTCATGAATTATCTCATTTATTACACACACACCCTCCTCCTTTCTCCCTATGTGATTAGGTAGTTTAGCTTTGTGGGTAAGAGACGGGTCATCTGAATCTGGCTTCTCTGGTCCTTACTAGTTCAGTGAACTTGGGCTGGTTACTCAATGTCTCTGAGCACCAGTTTCCTCATCTACAAGATGGCAATGTATCACCTACTTCACAAGGGTTGTGGTGAAGATTAAATGGAATAAGGGAAGTGACCAATAAATGCTAAGTATTATTATTCTTGTTTCACTGACAAGAAAAAAGCTTTTGAGGTGTTAAATAATTCCATCAAAGCTACACAGGTAATTAGGAGTGGCAACAAAATTAAAATGCCCGTCTTCAGGATCCAAGTTCCATGTTGTTTTGTCTCCTCGCTGCCCCCCTACTTTAGGCCCCTACAAGTCCCTTGAGAGGCTGTCATGGAAGAAAAGGAGTCTGAAAAAGTTAAATGACAGATCCAGCATTCATAGCCCAGTCTTCTCGAAGTAGTACTTGCCTATTAAAGACAGTTGGAAAAAAGAAAAAGATATTGCCCATAATCTCAACCCCAGCCCCAGCCACATTATGGTGTATTTTGTTTCAGTCTCTCTTATTCTCTTTTAAATAGAAAGTGATGCTTGTTTCTTACCTAGTTTGTAATTACACTACAATTACAGTACTGTATTCTTTGTTTTTCACTTCATATTGTACATGTTTACGCATAATTTCATACCTTTAGAAGAACATAGTTTCTAACAGCCAGAGAGGAGATATCTCAGTTTAGTTAACTGTTCCTGAATAATAGGATATTCACATCTTTCCCTTTTTGTCACTATTAGTAAAAATACTGCTGTATTTCAGAACACTTCTTGCAGATAGAAATAGAATCACTGAATCAAAAGATATATACTTCTTTGGTTGTCATATGATCCTTTATTGAAATATTTTTCTTTGTAGTTTTTAACTAGCTGGACATTCCACCGCACCACTGTTGATGTCATCTATGATGTCATGAGGGTGGTGGCCATCAACATTGCAGCCCACAGACTGGGCAGTTCCCGGGATCTCTTTAAGGGTTCCAGACACTTCTCTAGCTAAAGATCAGTGCTGCATCTGTCGGACAATGTTGACAGTCTCATCAAAAGTGATATTTCCACCGTGTTTAATGTTTCTCTGCTTGTTTCTGTCTCTTGGCAGTTCCTTGAGGGCTTTGATGATCAGGGCAGGGGCAGAAGGTACCACCTCAATCTGCGCCTGTCTGTTTTCAATGGTCAGTTTCACTGTCAATCCTCAGACCCTTCCAATCACCGGTTGCCTTGGTGATGTCATCACCAACCTTTTTGGAGAGAGACCTGGGGGCCCATCTTGGGGGCCAGGGCAGAGGTGGCACTGACTTCCCCACTAGTGCACCTCGGGTACATGACTTGTGACCTCAGGTGCATGACTTTGATCTCGTTGGGGTCGAACTTAGGCAGCATGGTGGAGGCTGCTGGTGTCGGATGAACCCAGATTCGAGACCAAAGGTTTTTTTTCCTAAGTCAGGTTATTGAGGGATAATTTACGTATAGTAAAATTCACCCTTTTTAGGCATCAAGTCTCATAGCCACGCCTACAATTAAGATACAGATTATTTTTGTCACCCCAGAAAGCTTCCTAGTATCCCTTTGTTGTCGACCCCTCTGCTTGCTCGCAGCCTTTGGCAACCACCGATCTGTTTCTGTCCCTATATTTTTGTCTTTTCCTGAATATCTTATGAATGGAGTTAGACAGTACATCACCCTTTGGTCAGGCTTTTTCCACTTAAGATAAAGCCTCGGAGATTCATCCAATTGTATGTGTCGGTAGTTTGTTCCTCTTCATTGCTGAGCAGTATTCCATTGTATAGAGGTACCATGGTGTGGCTGTCTATTCACTACTTGATGGACATGTGGGTTGTTTCTGGTTTTTGATGATTATGAATAGCTGCTATAAATATTTGCATAGAAGTCTTTATGTGAGCATAAGTTCTCATTTCTCTTGGGTACCAAAGAGTGAGATTGCTGGGTTGATGATAAATATATATTTAAATTTATAAGAATCTGCCAAACTGTTTTCCAAAGTTGCTGAAAAGTTTTGTATTCTTGCTAGTGACTATGAGAGTTCCAGTTGTTCCACATCCTAACCAGCACTTGGTATTATAACGGTTGGTTTGTTTGCCATTGGAATAGCTATCTAATGGCTGTCTCGTGCTTTTAATGTGCATTTCCTTGATGACTAATGATGAAATTTCTGTTCAAGTCTCTATCTTGTTAAATTCAGTTGTTTGGTTTCTTAGTATTGACCTATGAGAGTTCTTTATATATTTTGGATGCAAGTCCTTTATCAGATTTTTATTTCTTGCAAATATTTTCTCCCAATCTGTACCTTGTCATTTCATTTTCTTAATGAATGGTATCTTTCAAAGAGCAGATTTTTTTTTTTTTTTGTGAGGAAGATCAGCCCTGAGCTAACATCCGTGCTAATTCTCTTTTTGCTGAGGAAGACCGGCTCTGAGCTAACAGCTATCGCCAATCCTCCTCCTTTTTTTTTTTCCCCCAAAGCCCCAGTAGATAGTTGTATATCACAGTTGCACATCCTTCTAGTTGCTGTATGTGGGACACGGCCTCAGCATGGCCGGAGAAGCGGTGCGTCGGTGCATGCCCGGGGTTCCTGGGATCCGAACCCGGGCCACCAGTATCGGAGAGCGCGCACTTAACTGCTAAGCCACAGGGACAGCCCCAAAGAGCAGATGTTTTTAATTTTGAAGTCCAATTCATCAATTTTTTATTCTGTGAATCTGTCTTATCTAAGAAATCTTTTGCCTATACCAGGATCAAAAGATTTTCTCCTATGTTTCTTTCAGAAGTTTTATAGTTTTAGGTCTGTGATCCACTTTGAGTTAATTTTTGTATATAGTGAGAGATATGGGTTGAGCTGCTTTTTTTTTTCCATATGAATGCTAATTGTTCCATTACCTTCTGTCAAGTTGATTATATGTGTGTGGCTCTGTTTCTGGCATCTCTGTCCTGTTCCACTGGTCTATGTGTCCATCCTTTTGTCAATACCATGCTGTCTTGACCTTAGATAATAAGTCCCCTAATTTTGTTGTTCTTTTTCAAAACTGTTAGGCTAGTTTCCATTGTTTGCCTTTCCATATAAACTTTAGACTCAGCTTGTCGTTTTCCAAAAAAGGCCTTCTGGGCTTTTGACTGAGATTGTACCAAATCTGTAGATCAATTTGGGGAGAAATGACATCTCAACAACATTAACTATTCCAGTCCATGGAAATTATCTCTCTGTCCATTTATTTAGGTCTCTGATTTTCTTTAAGGTTCTTAATACGTGTTGTTAAAAATAAAGGTTGATCTTCTACTTTCTTGTTAGGGTGTTTAGCATATTGCTGTGCGCTTGTGGATAAAATCCACATTTTTCCTGCAAAGAACTTTGCTGGTTTATATTCTGTTGATCATCTCCTAGCCTCTTGCCCCTCCCTTCCACACTCCATGGATTATAATATATTGCTTTGTTTTTTGTGTGTGTGAGGAAGATTAGTGCTGAGCTAGCATCTGTTGCCAGTCCTCCTCTTTTTGCTGAGGAAGATTGGCCCTGGGCTAACATCCATGCCCATCTTCCTCTACTTTATATGGGACACCACCACAGCATGGCCTGACAAGCAGTGCATCAGTCTGCACCCAGGATCCGAACCTGTGAACCCCGGGCTGCAGAAGCAGAGTGCGTGAACTTAACCGCTACACCACTGGGCTGGCCCCTGTATTGCTTTATTTATTTCAAAGTTTTAAACTCTGTATCAAAGTATAACATACATACAGAAAACTATACATAAAAATACTTCTCGATAAATTTTTACAAGTTGGAAATACCAGGTCAAGAAACAGCATTACCAGCCACCCAGAAGCCTCCTTGTGACCTTTTCCAATTATTACTCCCCCCAGTCTTGCCACCAAGGGAACCACTATCTCAACTTCTAACACCACAAATTAGTTTTGTCATGGCTTAGAATTTCATTGCTGTAAGGGACCTTCTAGGTTTCTTATTCTAGGTCCTGAAAATGTGCCCAGCCTCCTCATTATGCCTTTGCTAGTGCCTGGAAAACCCACCTCCCTCTTCTACCTTCTCCCTCATTTCTTTTTCCAGCTTCCTTGAAGAGTCTTCCCCCTCCTTCTAGCTCAGCTTAAGTTTCATCTATCCTGGGAAGTCTTCCCCTCCTCCTCTTCTCAGGTTTCCATTGACATTGTGTGTACCTTCATTAGCACTCTCGTCGTGATGTATGGGAGTTGTGTTTCCATTTGGCTGCAAGCTCCTTGAGGTCTGGAACAAGCTGTTTTGTAGACCCAGTGCCTTTCCTAGGGCCTGGCACACAGTAGGACATCAGTAATTGTATGTTGGATGAATGTTGAGAATCAAGGAAACTGATCCCCCAAAGGTTAAGTTCCTTGCTCACAGTAGGCCTCTTGGCTTTCAGCCCTCACTGGCTTCTCTTCAGACCTTTTTCTCCCACATATTTCTCTGACTTTTTGTGATTTATTTTTTTATTTCCATGCTGCTTTTGGAGCAAGTGAGAAAATATCATAGCTCTTGAAGGCTGTGTGATCCATCATTGTGATGATAAGAAAGAGATACCCTACGCCCTTCATCTGCCAGAAGAGCAATATCTTTTAACCTTAAAGTCCATGAATCCAGTCTCCTGTTTCAGTATCAAGTGTGCATGTGTAGATGACTCTGGGCAATGTTTAAATCCTTCATAATTCACTGTGCCACCAACATATTTTGGGATGCCCTTCTGCTATTAGTAAGAAAGTGACCATCCCAGGTTTGTTGCTCTGTATCAGGGTCTAGGTGCGCCTAATAATAATTACTGGGAGTGTTTGTGTGTAGTGTTGGGGCCACAGTGGCTAAATATGAAAAATAGAGTCCTTCCCTCACAATTCAGGCAGTATTTAGCTGCGCCCTCGACTGAAGAGTGGATGCATTCCGTACAGTGAAACAGGAAAGGGAGAAAAGAACTGATCTGATTGACCTTAAACACCCAGTGGTTCAATTAGTGATTGGAGTGGTCTACATCTACCAGAATAGATGGCAGATTTTACCACATCCTTCAAAGACAGATTGGTCTGTTGGTCATTTGAGCACTCCATTCTGAGCAATTTGTGTCTAACTGGGGACCTGAAGTATTCGCTTACCCCATCCTCTTGGACAAGGCCAGCCAGCCTGAGTGTGTTGTGGGGAGGTTGGGGTTGGGTTAAAGGCTGTTCTGGGTACAAATAATAGGTGAGGCTAAAAGGGGAAGCAGCCCTCAGGTAGAACTGAAAGGAGCAGGGGAGAGTATGATGGTCTGGAGGGGGGTTCCAGGTGTGTGGGCCTCTAGGGGCAAAGCCGTGGAGACTTGTCTCTGTGCATTTAGGCTTCCCCAGTCAGGCTGTGTCTCTTCTGAGCTCTGTGGAATCCCTCCCCAGTGGTTTTATGAGTGCTCTCCAGCTATGCCTACAGGGCAATGCCTCTGATTCAGACCATGCCCTCTGGAGATGGGCCAGTGCCTGTCCGATGCCCCAGGGCAGGCTTGGGCAGCAGCCAGAATGGCTTTGCATGCAGCAAACTTCTGCCCCTCAGGAGAAGATCGGCTGGCGAAAGGATGCTCTGCACTTGCTGGTGTTTACAACCGACGACGTGCCCCACATCGCGCTGGATGGAAAGCTGGGGGGCCTGGTGCAGCCGCACGATGGCCAATGCCACCTGAATGAGGCCAACGAGTACACTGCGTCCAACCAGATGGTGAGGGCCGGGGACCCCAGCGCTGCTCCTGTGACCCTGCCCGTGGTCCGAGTTCTCACCCGGCCTTTGAAAACTTCCTCTGGCCCTCTGCTCACGGACTTTCCAATCCATTCTTGGGAATGGGTTTCTATTCCGTCTTCTCCACCTGGGCTTCCAGAACTCCTCATTAACATAGAACATTTCTCAGGGATTTCTGTAGCTGGTTCATCTTTCTGTCATTGTGCACCTAAACAGGAGTGTTTAGTGGGGGAAAGAGGTGAACTGGGGAGACAGGATAGATCTCAAAGGGGAGAGGTGATCTTGCAGGAGGGCAGGGACTGTGCTTCTGCAGAGATCCAAACTGGAATAGAAATTACAGAGCAAGACCAGCGAAGACAAAACTTCCTGACTTCTAGAAATGGGCTCCCTGAGGTACCGAGTTCCATCAGCGTCAGGAGTGGGGTAGCAGGCATCCTACGTCGAACGGGAGGCCCCTAGGACCTTCCACTCCCAATAGTCTATGACTATGACCATGTCATTGAAAAGAATTTATACAAATTTTCAAATATATATAATAATAGACCAGTGAAATGAACTCCTACATTCCTATCACCCAAACCCAACAATTACCAAGATCTTGTCACACTATGCAATTTTAAAAAAAAATCTATACCTTCTTCCTTCCCAAATCCATTCTGGTGTCTAGCCAGAGAGGAATTTTTTCTAATTTTCTTTGTTGGACAAGCCCATTTTCTCCAGTTTTAAGAGGTGCCCAGTGCCCAAGCCTTCTATATTATCCAAGAATAATGGAGTCTGGAAAAAAGACTCATAACCATAGAACCTGATAACTACAGAACTGATGTGGACCCCCATGCCCATCGTTAGCCCTTAAAGTCCTTCTGGACGTTGTTAAGCTGCCTCTCAGCCTCCTCCCTCCCTCCCTGCTCTGCACCCCCTCCCCTGCCATGGCTCAGCTTTTCGTCCAGAAGTCAGCACCCTCTTCTGCCCATTCTGAGCCGTGAGCAGGACTGACAGGAGCTGTGGGGAACAGTGGCAGGCACAGCCATTGGGCATAGGAAAAGGAAAATAGGGCAAGGAGATGGGGAGGAAAGGTCTTAGGGAAGCGAGGAAAGATAACAGGTGCTGGTGGTAGATGGTAGGATGTGGTGGCTGCTCCTTTCGGAGGCTCCGCACTCTGCCCCATTCCTGCTGAAGGGATGGAGACACAGACCAGGTATGAGAAAGCTCCACTCCTCACTTCTCCATTTGGGGGTGGGAGGATTGAGTATAGTTTGGTAGGTGCCAGAGGGTCCTCTCCTGGGGAGTCTTCTCTACCCATTTCCTCAGTTAGGAGCTGCCCATGGGGCTTGGTTGTTAGGGGCTTTAAGGAGCTGCCAGAGGAAGATGCTTTTCATGGCAAGTGATGAGTCCCTGAGTGCATGTTGGAGGCAGGTGCTAGTATCTCAGCCTGTTAGAAATCTTACAGCCTTGACTTTGCCTTGGCCCTAGGACTATCCATCCCTTGCCTTGCTTGGAGAGAAATTGGCAGAGAACAACATCAACCTCATCTTTGCAGTGACAAAGAACCATTATATGCTCTACAAGGTAAGCCTGGAGGGAGTGAGGGAGGCTGGGGGCCTGATTCTGACTTAAGATGAACAGGAGATTATAATGTGGGGTGAGGAGTGTTGACAGCCCTACTTTGTGGGAGAGGAGATCCCAAGGAGGGGTAGAATGTAGCCCTGTCTTGATCTAGTGGAAAGTAATAGTACTAAGGAAGCTTGTAAGCATTCACCTAGCAGCACATCCCTTTACAAGGAGTTTAAACATACAGTATCTAATTTGATCCCAAGAAAAACTTTGAAAATAGTACAAATTCCCATTTTTCAGATGATGAAATGGAAACACACAGGGGCACACTCTAATAGGGAAGGACAAAATAAGTGAACATGTATAGAGAGGAAACTAAGGCATCTAAGCAGGCTGTATCACTAATTCCAACGTTCCAGAGTTTTTATGCCTTCCCTGCAGGGTATGGGACATCAGTGGGTTAGCCCGGGACAGGAACTCCCAAAGAAAACTGTAAATGTCTTGAGTGAACAGAGCAGACTGTGTGTGCATCTGTTCTGTCAAAGAGACTTTTTCCGGGTCGTCCCACAGACCATCATTATAAATCCCCCTCGTGAGTGTACTCTTCCCACAATCACGGGCAAGTCACATTTTGAACTACAACTCTCCTCGGAGTTGCTCGGGGAGTGCTCACGTGAGCTAAATGAAAAGCCCAGCTCACCTCTGGCATTTTTTGAATTGAGAGGGTATGAGAATTTAATCCCCACCTCTAGAGCAGCCAGTCCTGGTCCCCTCTCCTTCCTGCTCTTAAATATCCACAAAAGAACCTTTGTCTGACTGTGTTTTTCTATTGCTCCTGCCTCAGATTATCGCTGATAAAAATGCCACTTACATCGTCTTGAGTTCTTTATCTTCTCTTAGTCTGAATCGATTTTGGGTGATGAAAACAAGGGAAGAGAATTGATTTTCTTTTTTTGTTTAGTGGAAGATCGCAGGATAAAACATATCCATTTACAAATAACATTTTTAGATGGATCAATTGCACAGACTGTACTGAGTATGCTTCCAGATGCTTCGAGAGGGAGGACATCCCCCTTGGCTTAAGTCATCCTTGCTCGGTACCAAGGACACCTGGCTCAGGGAGGAGCCCACCCAGTCCAAGGCAGGCTGAGGGCAGTAGGTGTTTCTAGATGTTTCTCTCACTTTTATAAGTGGCATTCATTTCTTTAATGAAAGAGGAAAGGCAGCCACTTCAAGGCCACCTACTTTGTCTCCAGACTTCACCCAGAGATACCCAGATGTCCTTGGGAGGGCACTATTCACATCTCAGTTCCCTGTTAGGAAAAGAGGCTGCATTTGAGACCCTCAGAAAAGTTTCTCCTTTCACTCCTGCTGAACAGGTTGGGAGCATCCATGAACTGAACCTGGGAACACCTATGTAGACTAGGGGAGAGAGGGCAAGAAAATCAAGAATTTGTTGACCTTGGAGGATGGAGTTTCAGAGAGTTGTCCATTACATGCCAGAGGGGAGGGGTCTCCAGGAAGGAGCGTGACATACTTTAGGAACAGATCTCATCAGGCCCTTTCCACTCAGGCCTTTGAGAATGGATATCTGCAGCCTACTGCAATGACTGTTCCCTGTTCACGTTCTCCTTGCCTTTCTTTGTGGCATCCTCTCCAATTTATGGTGTGAGAGAGCGGCAGACTAGTGCTAGGGGGCCCTTTGCTGTTCTAGCTCAGTAGACAAGTGTTCAGTCTGACAGTATGGAGGAGCAAAATGGGCTTATCTTTTTCTTTCTTTCTTTCATTTTTTTCAAGAATTTTACAGCCCTGATACCTGGAACAACGGTGGAGATTTTACATGGAGACTCCAAAAATATCATTCAACTGATTATCAATGCGTACAATGTAAGTCATCAGTTTCTTCCCCCACCGCCACCTCCACTCCCTCCCACTGAGGCTCCGGGAGCTGATGTGGACTCAGCAGGGCCTTGCGCTGTGCTGGTGTACTTGGCTCTGCTTCATGTCTCCTGCTTCTTGAGTTTGGCACCTGCCTCCTTCACTCAGGTTTGCGTGGAGAAGGCCATCCTGCCTGATGCATCCCTCTCCCCTCACCTCTGCCATCTTGACTCTCATCATAAGCTGATCCTAGTGAGCAGAGAATGGCCCAGTCAGCTCAGGCCAGCGGCCCCTGGCCGTGCTTGGGCTCTGACTGTGTGATAACCCATGTCTCGTGGGAGCACCTTGCTTGGGCGGGTACAGGTGCTCTCCACCCATCCAGTTGCCTAGGCAATCTTGCCACTGTGTTCCCTTGGCGAGAAGGGAGAGGCATGCATACTGATCTCCCCCACCAGTGGGCAGGATAGTTGAAATTCCCCAGGTTCATGGAGCTCAGCATAGAGCTGCAGACTAACATGGGATAGAAGAATCCAAGAAGAAACAACAACAGGTCTTTTGCCTGTACACTTAGGATCTGATTGTAATCAGGTCCTTTCAGAGCGAGCCTGAGTGGGCCTGTTAAATTCCATGCTGTTGTAACTCATCACGGTAACTTGGTTCTGCTGTAGGAAGTGCAGTGTTTACAGACGTGGTGGAGTCACTTCCACATCCCAAGCCAGTTGTCCCTGATTCCCAAATCTTTCTCCTGCCTCCCCTTGTTTCCCTCAATTCCTAATACCTGAGAAGTACTTGACTCAGACCTACCTTTTCTCAGGAAAATGGCAAGCACTGTGTCTTGTGCTTGGAGGTATGTACCCTCAGCTGTCCCCTCCCTGCTAAGCCCCACAATGGTTGTTGCTTCCAGTGCCCACCCTGCCCTTCGTGAGGCCAGGTAATTCCTGGATTGGAATTCAGAGTACATCTTCCTGTAAAAAACAAAATTATACATAGAGTAAGTATAGTTTAAATAGCACTATTAGTCCTAAACTTATGTAAAATAGACTTTGGTGGGCTAACCTGGGAACCTAACTAACCACTATGGCATCACATGTGTGTGAGAAAAACCGTCTTACTTTCCCCCACCACGACTGATTTACAAATGAGTACTTGGAACTCTGTCTTTCCAGTGTTGACGTTGTCAACCTCCTGAGGCAGCCCTATGTTGAGTTACAAAATACTGCTCAGCTAGAGCAGGAGCCATAGGCAATGCCCTGGCTCTGGGGGAAGCCCGGAGGTTGGGGTATGGCCAGCCCTCCCTTGATCTCCTGGAGCTTCAGTGTCCTCATGGGGGTGAGCTGGGGGGCAGTGAGGATTTGTGGCTGGCTTTCCCTCCCTCTGTCCCACCCCCACCTTCTATTGCAGTTCAAGGTCCTCTTCCTCTGACAAATTCTCCGATTCCTCTCACTCCCAGAACTTCCTGTTGAGAGAAAACAAAGACTTCCTTCTCCTCTCCTACCCCACTCCCCACATGCTAACATCCTTTTTCCTGATCTGTGACCTCTAAATCTTCACCAGAGCCAGTGGCCCCCTCAGAACCCAGAACCCGGTGAGACAGGGTCCAAGCACAGCTCTAACCCGACCGACTTTCCATTTCTCTCTGTCCCTTTACTGCCTCAGCGGTTTGCGATGGATTTCATATGAGTCATGCCCCACATGACTAAGTGTGGGTGTTGACTTTTACCTCCCCTAGAGAGCTGGCAGACCATCTGTGGGACATTCTGAAGGGATTTTGGTTGGAGCACATGTTAACAGATGAAATGGCTGTGGTATTTAGCTAGGCTGAGGAGGGAGCAAAATGGAAAGGGTATGTTTAATTTAGCGTCTTGTAGAATCGAGTCTGTCGTAACAAATTTCGTAGAGTGAAATCTTCAAGTCTGGGCTTTGATTTATAAATTGGTTCTTGCTGCACCAAATTCTTCATTGTGAGAGATCACCAAGTCCTCCCAAGGGAGTTTAGCGGTGTGGAGCTTTGCTGTACCATAGGTGCTGGTGAGAGGTTCCCTTCCACAGCTCAGAGATAGGGCCCAGGGTGCACACACACACACAACACCAGCACTGTGTCACACTGAGAAAGGGGAGGTAGGACTCAGAGAGAAATCACTAGAGTCTCTTTTCAGAGTGGGAAAGAAAAGAATGAGCTGGAAACCACTGGAGTTGCATGTGGAGGGTGACATCAGAGGCCATGGTATATGTTTCTCCTTGTGGAGCACATGTTTCTCTTTTTGTTGTTGCCATAAAGTCTGCTCCCACCCACTCCACAGCTGGCCTGACTTACAGCAATTGCAGATGTGACCTAGCCTGACCGGGTATTCAATAGCCTTTAAACTTCTGACATTCTTGACATTGTCTCCTTGCCCTAGAATGAGGAGTAAGGAATCATCCTCAGGGGCAGATCTGGTAGGAGGTAATTGAATTTCAGGAGTCACATGTAAGTCTTCATGCATATGAACTGCATTGCCTGTGGCTTTGATCTTCTGCTATATCTTGTACTCCATTCGTTCATCCATTCATTCATTCGTCCATTCATTCATTCAACAGCTATATGCTAATGGCTTGATGTATGGCAGGCATCGTGCTGCACCTTGGAAGTAGAATGGTGCACAGAACACAGTCCTGTCCTCCAGGAGCCCAAAGTCTTTTAGGGGAGACTGACCCTTACAACCAGAGTACAACCTACCCACCCACACTTTCCAAAGTCAGAGCTGGTCTCAGAAGAAAGAAGTGAGAATCAGGTGGGTGATTACAGAGAGCATTGCCAGTGGATCAGGGAGGCCTGGTTCTTGTCCTGCCTCTGGCAGCTCAAGGACCATGGATGAGGTCTTTTCTTTGGCCTCAATATCCGTAAAATAAGAGATTTAAACTGAATAATCTCCACGGTTCCTAACCTTGTAACATCCTAAGGGTTTCTGATTCCAGAGACTGTGTGGAGAGCAAGAATACAAACTTCAGGTCAGAACACAGGCTCTGGGGTCTTATGGCCAGAGTAGAACATAGGATTCAGTTTCCATCCGTTATACTTACCGCTTCATTGAATAGGAGTCCCTGTCCCCAGTGTTCTTTGTCCCTCTACCAAATTCTCCGTTAATGCTTCCAGGTGGCAGCTTTGGCAGGTCTTGATGGGGAGGGCTATGCTTCCTCCCAACGTGTTGTTTGTGAGCCACAGGCTCTCATATTTCATTGACTGATCCCAAGTAACTTTTTACACAGCTCCAATATACCTAGCCCTTTTATAATACACTGTTTTGCCTCATCCTCATACTTATTCACAATTAGAAATACGTTTCTTTAATTTACCTTGTCTTTCAAAAATAATTTTAAGTTAGGCCTGAGTCCTTTACCATAGCTGCTGTTACAACATCCATCCTTCCATCCATTCATTCAACAAAAGCTGAGGCTCAGTCCTAGAGAGAAACATAGTATGGCCCTTGGAATTCACAAGTCAGTGGGGAAAAGGGACTTGTAAATAACTAATCACATTCAGCAGGAGATGCTGTGTGTGCTGAGTGGAGCCCTCGCAACCCTCTGCCAGTTGAGGCTGGCACTTACAAGAGGAAGTGGATTTAAGAGAGAGGGTATTTTTAGAGCTATAGAAGCACTTAGACAATTTGTTGCAAAAGGAGAGACTATTTTTTTCAGACAGTATTTTCAACAAGCTGTTAGTTTGTTGGGAAAACTGCATATTTAGCTTATTCAAGTTTAACACTACATGCTCAGCAAAAAGAGAAGAAAGAAAAGAAACCCCATGAGAGCAAGAGGGGATTCTGCCAGCCGTTCTGTTCAGTGCCGTGTTCCCTGGAGTGCACCTGGGAAGAGAGATGGGAGTCCGAAGGGCCGTCGGTTGATCGTGGGGTCCATGTGTCTCTCTGAGTGTGTCCCTCCTGCTATACTGAGTGTATTTAATGTTTAAAAAAAATTTTTTTGTAAGATATGGCCCCTAAATACAAGCCAATTACTTCATTTGGTCTCAATCTCCAAAGTACATCCTCCTCAGAGATTTTCAATGGCAATATTTTAAACTAACAGACATGCAGAAAATTGTATAAACTTTTTACAAACTAAATACACCTGAGTGTCCAGCACTAGGTCAAAAAACATTACTGGCTCCCAGAAGCCCCGATCATGCTCTCTTCCATTGCTATCCCCAGTTTCACCTGTTTTTGAATTTCATATAAATAGAATCATACAGGATATATGCCTTTTGTGTTTGGCTTCTTTAGGGCAGTGTTATATTTGTGAGATTCATCTGTGTCTTGGCATGTAGTCATATTTCATTCATTCTCGTTACTGTATGTTATTCTATGTGAGCACACCATCATTTTAAAAAAAAAATCTGTTCTGCTGTTGATAGGCATTTGGGTTGTTCCAGTTTCTAGCGATTACAGACAGTGTTGCTGTGAACAGTGTGTACAGTATTGTTGTACATTCTTCTGGTCAGTACACATCTCTCTTAGGTATAGTCCTAGACTGAATTGCCAGGTCTAAGGTTGGCCTAAGCGTTAGTAGATACTGCCTAATGGTTCTCTTAAGGGTTGTACCTTCACCTCAGTATGAGGGCCCCAATTGCTCTATGTCCTTTCCAACACTTGGTATTTTCAGTCTTTTATTTTTTCTATTCTGATGGGTAATTTTGGCTTGATTTTTATTTCATTCACTGTCTTGAGAACATAATCCACACATAAGATGATATTCTCTCAGAATGTAGTTTCAAAACTCATGAATAGGGACCTCATCTGATGGGGAATGGGTGTGGATGTGATGAATGATAGGGTGGATTCCGGCAGAAGGTGCCTACTGAACTGATTTCGAAGGATGATAAGGAGATAGTCGGGGGAAGAGAAGAGAGAAGGGCCATTGAGCAAAGGAACATTACTGTAGGCACGTATAAAGGCCCAAAGTCTGGAGAGCACGTGGCAAGATTGTAGGAGCTCTGTGTCTGAGGGTGGGGTGAGAGGTGACTCTGGAGAGGCGAGCAGGGGTGGAGCCTCACCCCTTGAAGTAGGTAAAATTATCATATGGCAGGGGGACCATTATCATCTTCTCTGAGCCCACAGAGCAAGAGCTCAGGCCAGGTCTAGCAAGATGGCGTGTGGGTGTGGAGATAAGGAAAGCGATGAGGGAGGGGCAGCCAGCCAAGCCCACTGGCTCTTGCCTTGGCTTGAGACTCCTGAGTTAGAGGAAGCCACGTGGGCATCAGAGAACCAGTGTACAGAGCATCTTGGCTGCAGCCTTTACTGAGGCGTTCTGCCTTCATCTTCTCTCTCTCTCCAGAGCATCCGGTCTAAGGTGGAGCTGTCGGTCTGGGATCAGCCTGAGGATCTTAATCTCGTCTTTACTGCTACTTGCCAGGATGGCGTATCCTACCCTGGTCAGAGGAAGTGTGAGGGCCTAAAGATCGGGGACACGGTAAGTTCTCACCCCCATTTATACTTGTTAGCCTTGGTTGTCATTCTTTGGCTTCTGATAACTTTTGTGACTTTTTAGCGTTCTTTAGGAGTTTGTATTCTGTCTTCCAACTCAGCATCCTGGGAGACTTCCCTACACCTGCTGTGTGGTGTGTCTTCAGGGTGCCAGGTGGACTTGTTAAAAGCTCCCCTCTATAGACAGCCCTCAGTGCAGTGCCACCTAAGTCTTCCTTGAGTTGACATTGTGCCCTTGGTGTTTTAAACCATTATTATCTTCATTTGACAGGGATGAAATCAGGTGGGAGGGTATGGGTGGAAATCTAAGAGACCTGGCCTTCATTCCTAGTTTTCTAGAGCTTGCTCTGTGCCTTGGATAATCTTACCCTCACCTTTCCCTTCTGTAAAATATGAAGAAAGCCATCTATCTCTTCTGATTTGATGAGATGGAATGGAGAACTCCAGCAATGGATGGCATAGAGGTGCCTTGTCTGGATTAAGTGGATGTAATTAAATGATGGGGAAGAAACACCGTAAAGATGTGTGTACCTGTATACCAAACCAAGGACTTGAGGGAGGGAGGAGGATATATGGGTGATGGGAACGAAGATAAAACAATGACACAGAGGCAGGCAGAGTGGTGATGGAGAGCCATCCACACATCATCTAGAAGTTCCTGCTGCTAGAAGCAGACCATGAGATCCATTCCTTGCTTTGTTGACGGTTTCATTGCTCAGAAAATAGAAAGACAATGAGGGAGAGTTCTTTTCTAGACTTAAAAGAATCTGGTTGGAACCAGAAAAATTATAGGGACCTTAAAAATAGATGACCATATTTTCTGGGCATTCATAAGAACTAATGATGGCCAGGGTGGGTATAAGCAGACTTATACGCTGGTCTCTAGGGAAACAGCTCAAGAAGATGTAGGTGTAGCTACATGGCTGGTCTTCTGGGGCTTTCTCACATTCCGTAATTGATCCTCTCCCTCCTTCCCTTTCACAACTGCCCTTTGCCCGCTTTACAACACACAGGCATAGCTCTCACCCATTCTGAATCTTACTGTGGTGCTTAGCCCCGCCAAAGGGACAATTGAAAATATAGTATCAATGTTGAGCAAGTGAAGGACTCTAATGCCTGGGTAACAAATCTAAGACAGGGGTTTTCAAAGTTTCTTTTGCTTTTTTAAAAAAAAAAGGTGAAAGAAGGCCTAATCATGGTATCAGGTGATAGATCATTAAAAATTAAAAATGATTATTTATGGCATTTAACTCAGAAAGCACTCATAGAAGAAGGTGACGTTGCTGTAACAAAACTCCTTCTATTCCTATCTTCCTATTTATGTGAATAAGGTTTTTTGGAGGGGAGAGGGCTTTAATCTCTACAAATAAAAAATAGGAATGTAATTGATGCTGATCCCTGTCTTATTTAGCAAAAAGTAATATTATTTTACATATACATGAACTATTTGGGGAAAGCCTCATCTCATTAAAGAGGCACTTCCAATAAAATTTTATTTTTAATACTTGTCAAATTTTGCAATATTTTTATGTTCTTTTGATCAATTTAATGATTAATCAATCCAGATGACTTTTTTAAAAAACACAAAAGCCTTAGAGTTACAGGGTTTAAAGAGACGGTTATGAAAAATGGAAGGAGGCAGAAATAACCAGAAAAAAAACTACACGTAAGTGAATTGTGCAGATCTGTGGATGGAATATTTGGTGCAGTGTGTCAGGAAAGCTAAAAAATGAGGTGTGAAAAGCACCCAAACAAGGAATCCTTTACTTGGAGAAATAGCTACAGTGGAACAGAGGTGAGAAAGAGCATGTGTAGCACACACACCAGAAGCCTGGGCTTCAGGAAGGCTCTTCACAATTTCAAATGACATCCTTATGAATAAGACGAATAATGAGAGTTGATGACAGCCAGTTAGGCAGATTTGTAGCTGAGCAAACATGCTTCTAAGAGTGTTGATAATGTTAGCTGGAGGGAAGACTTGACTGAGGGTCCAGATGTCTCTTTCTGTTCGTGTTTACTACTGGCTTGAGCGGAACTCACGGAAGGCCCGCTTATCAAATGTGGGAAGGTCACAGGGATGGAGAAAACAGATTATCTTATAAAACAGGAAAACTAAGATTTTAAAATATTTTTCAAAATTGAGCTGGATTGAAATCATCAGGATTAATATCTTGCATTTAGTTCAGCATATTAACAGAATAGAGGGAACTTGGTTTAATAGTAGTTTGTAAGAAAAGCGTCTGGCAGATTCTAATTCTCAAAGGCTCCATGTGAATAAACAGTGTTGCTTTGAAAAAAAAACATAATGCCAGTCGAGGCTACATTAATAGAAGTATTTTGAAACCTCAGAGGTAATGGTTCCGCTCTTCTGTGTGTGGGTGAGACTGCATCTGGAGTTCTGCATTCAGTTCTTTTTTCTAAAAGGGCGAGTGACAAGCAGCTATCATGATGAATTGTCTAGAAACCCGGAAGATCAGAGGAGCTGGTGTTGGTTGATAATAACAGCATAAAGTTGGAATACTTTTTGGACACAAGAAACTGAAGCCAATTTATGCTGCCTTAAGCGAAAAGGGGAAAATGGTTATAAGAATACAGTCATGTGTCGCTTAACGACTGGGATACGTTCTGTGCCATTAGGCGATTTCGTCATTGTGGAAACTTGATAGAGTGTACTTACACAAACGTAGGTGGTACAGCCTGCTACACACCTAGGCTATATGGTACTAACCTTATGGGACCACTGTCGTTTATGCGATCTGTTGTTGACCGAAACGTCATTATGCAGCATGTGACAGTATTGTTGTCCCTCATGGACCTAAGAGGGAGATGGAGTTAGTATCAAAAAGGACTGGAAACAAAGTAGACAATGAGTCAGGTTTATGTGCCTCACCTTGTTCCCTCATTGCTGCGAGGGATCCTGAGATTTAGGGGTATAGTGACCTGCCCAAGATCATCCAGCTAACAAACGGTGGATTCGCAACTCAAACCAAGATCTTTTCACTCCAAATGGAGTCATCTCAGCAGCCATTGCCTCCTTATCATGGAGGGAAGAACATGAGTTACCATTTCATGGGAATTTATCATGCACCCAGTACTGAGCTAGGGGCTTTACTGCTCCTTCCTCTGCTTGCTGTGGCTGTGTCAGGTAGACATTACATCCCCATTTTATGTGAGAAAAACTAAGGTTCTCACTCTCACAAGAGTTGCCGGAAAACTTGCCAGAAGTCTTGCTGGTGGTGAGCCACAGGCACCAGGAGTCAAATCTGAAACTACTGATGCCAAAGTCTGTGTTTTTTCTCTTATACCTCGTGTGCTTTGGAAGTAAAAGCTTCAGAGAAGCCCAAGGTGGTATCATTGTCACTTGTGTATGGACATTCGGGTGTACAGATTTTGATTTTTGCTTAGGATACCTCAGAATAATAGGAACATTGTCCAGAAGACAGAAAAAGATTTTAAGTGGCATTTTTTCACAGCAGTGAAAAATCTCAGAGATATTTGGATGATTTGTAGAGCATTTGAAACAGAGAAAGAAGATGGTGCTTCTCCTATACCAACCGCCCTTCACAACTCTTCCACAGGGGTGAGCTGGGCACCTCCCTTGGGATCCGACGGGCCGAGGCCCTGTGGAAACAGCAGCGGGCCCGAAGGCAAACCTCCCGTGCTGGCTCCTTGTTTCTCTCACCATTCCAGTGTTGTCCTGCTGTCCAAGGGGCTCAGTCACATAGCCCCTGGCCCCACTGCAAGGGCTGTGGGGTTTTTGTTTTCGGTAGATGAGACAGGCTGGCACAGAGCAGTGGCCGCTCGCCTGTCATAGCCAGACATGATGCTGCTCACAAGGGCCATGCCAGGCCACGAGAAGCGAGCTCTTCGATGGCCCTGAAGGCGATGGGGGACAGAACCGGCTACATAATTTGCAGTGCCAAGTGCAAAATGGAAACATGGGGTCCTTGTTCAAAACTTAAGAATTTCAAGATGACAACAGCAGAGCATTAAACTAAGCAGGGGGTCCCTCTGAGTGTGGGGCCCTGTGTGACTGCACAGGCACACGCCCATGGTGGGGGGAATTGAGGGGCTTTCCCTCAACCCCCTTTTTGCTGAAGAAGTACACTTCCAGCTGGGACCAGTTTTCTTCACCCTGGGCCGGGAAGGCAAACTTTCTGTTCCTCCTCTCAGGCTGAACTTTCTCCAAAGAGTTTACAGTTGGGCTTCGGCAACCAAGCTTGCTGCTGAGTATGTGGGCATTTCCCTCTTGACATTTGTCCCAAGGAGAAAGCTAGTGGAGAAACTATACATGCAAACAGTATACGTGCAATATACATGCAAACGAGTCAACCCCATGGAGGGTGACAGGTACACGGATAAAAGCTGGGCATGGTGCTATGGGAGCCCCAGGAAAGAAGAAGGGCCCCATATTGCAGAGGGCGTGCTGTTTGAGCTGAGGCTCTGAGCATGAATGGGAGTTTTCTAGACATAGAAAGGGAGGGTGGGAAGGTCCCTTTAGTGGGTATAGCATGTGCAGAGCAGCAGGGGAGTCTGGGAGGATACGAAAGAGCATCGCCCTTTTGCACGTGGGAAGCAGCTGAGGGGAGTGGGTTGGGGACTGAGGGGAGGGTGGCTGGAGCTGGGGCTGCAGAGGCAGCCTTGGCCATACTGGGAGGACTTATGTGCCAAGCTAAGGTGTCTGGCTGTTATGTGGCAGGTGGGTTCCATTCTTTAGTGCCACGAGTTGGGAGGGCTGTGAACAAGTCGGGGACTGGCGAGGAGCGTAATCAGGAGTGCAAAGCACAGCAGAAGGGCCTGGGGACTTGCCTGGAGAAGAGGGATTAGGAAAAGCTGATAGGGTGTAGCTGTCATAGGGTACCTCAGGGTCTGGCCTGTGGATGAGGACATGGGCCATGTGTGGGGCAGCCTTGGGACAACTGGGTCAAGTGCCAGCCAGGTGGGTCTCACCTCCTTGTAACTTCAGCTTCCTGCAGGGGTAGTGAGGGGGCAGGCAGAGGCTCTGTGGTCATTTCCAACCAGAGGCCATGGTGCTGTGACTCTCCTGTGTTCTCTGGGTTAAGAGAGCTGTCCAGGCAGGAGGCAGGAGAGATGGCAAGGGGTGAGGGACAAGGTTGTCCTCAAAAGGAAATATTCCTTCAATATAACCTCGAACTCTCAATTCCAGTGAAGTTCTCTTCTTCATTGATTTCAGTTATTTCCCTAATTTTCCTACCCCGGTCCCAACACCAACAAGGGCTGACTGAGTGGTCCTGGCCACTGGGACTCGGTTTTCTCATGAACTGGCTTGACAAATCAGTATGCAAGTGGTTGCCTGTGCAGCGAGCACTAACGCCCAGTACAAAGGACCCAGTGAGCCCCGTCACGGGCTTCCCACGGCGTCCCCCGCTCCTGTCCCCTCCTCTGGGGCTCTGTAGCCCGTGCCCTTGCCCAGGCTTTGTTTCAGTGAGCTCCTAGTGGACTTGGCATCTGCACAGCCCTGGGTTTGGTGGGTTTGGGGTGGGGGCTGGGCAGCCCTTTTGAAAGGGTGGATCAGGCCAGCAGCCCTGCGGGGGAACCGGGAGCATCCCAATGAGGTTTAAATAACAAGACTATCGGGGAGGGAGGGCTGCTATGTCCATGACCTTCCTCTGGAATCTCCGAGTGGGAGAATGGAACGTCTCCAGGAACTGGGGAGCCTTCAGGATCAGCTGGAGTCCACAGTAATCAGGAAAGAGAAGCCTCGTTCCAGCTGCCTGCCAGCCTCCCTGAATCCTTTCCTTTCAGGGAAATGGGCTCTGAAAGGAGAGTAGCAGAACAGATGTACTTGCTGTTCCCGAAGTGCCTTTTATAGCACTCCTGTGCCCAGCAGGAGCTGAGGCCCAGTGGCTGAAATAGACAGAGCAGTTCTCTGCTTATCAGGTGGCCGGCTGCGTGCCCGGCTGTACGGGGCCGACAGCTAGAAATGAAGACGGCCACCGCGACCTGCTCGAGAGCCAGGGCCTCCCTGTGCCCCAGCCAGGCAGGCAGTGCATGAACCTTTCTAAATCCTGGGCGATCGGCTGCCAGCACTGACACAGGGGCTCCCCCAGCCTTTCCGCTTACTGCCCGGCAAACACAGACACGTCGGTGAGACTTGGGAGATTTAATGGCGAGACTTGGGAGGTTTAATTCTCTCTCTATCCCTTGACGTGGGCAGGTTTCCTGGGGGAAGGTTTTCTCACAGACAGGCACTCCCCACAGTCTTTCAATAATTAGATGCCTTTTGGCTCTTCGTCCAGGTTATTCCTTTGTAGTTTATTACATTTCTGACCCCCAGATGCCTTTGGGGAGCAAGGGCTTTTCCAGCAAAGTTGCAGCCCTGGGACATAGTAGCCTTGAGCCAGTCCCGGCTTCTCTCTGAGCCGCAGAAAGGAGGGATGTTCACCTCGGCATTCTTGATGGCCCTGTGGGTGGTGTTAGTCAGGTGCAGCCCACTGCTGCCTTCCCCCGCCCCTGCCATCTACAGGCTCAGGTCACCCCCAGCCTAAGGCAGGAAGATTGGGAGCAGCCTCTGGTGGTCCCCACAGTGATCTAGGCTGCCTCTCCCTCTGGACACTGGATGTCTGCCTCATTCCCCACTTTTAGGAGGTGACGTGCCAAGGAGAGCACAGACCCTGCCCTCACCAGCTGTGTGACAGCACTGAGCTCCCCGACCCCACCAAGTCTGATTTCTCTCTGGTAGATGAGGTGCTTCCTTCTAGGGCATGTAAATGAGATGCTCATGGAAATGCCCAGCACAGTGCCTGGCGCATGTAGGCACTTGGCACCTAGTAACTATTAGTGTTTGTTGTCATTAGGCAGATTTCAGTGCCTGGGTAGGTTCCCATCTTGTTTCCTTACCTCGAGAACCTACCTGTACCTCAGGGCCTTGGAACTTAGTCTTGAACTTGCTTTTGTCAATCTCTCCCTTTGCTTCCTCCCACCCCCCACATAGATGTGGAGGGTGGGGTGGGCTAGTCCCAACTGTCTGCAGCTGACTTGATGTCCTCTGACCCTGGCTCCTGGTCATCGTCCTCAGCTCACCTGTCCAACAGCATCTCCTGTGACGCCCCTTGGCTAGCGCTGACTCCTGGATGTCTGCTGTCAAGTCCCCTAGAGCCGTGGCTTGCTGCCAGGCAGGATCTGTCCAGGCCCTCGAGAGCTTCCTCCTGCTCAGTCTCACATGTCCCCGTCCCCACCCTGGGGTGTCCCTAGATCTCACAGAATCTGAGGGGAGACTTGAGAGAAATTAGTCAAGATCCCAAGGTGATAGAGATCTATAGAACATTTAGAAAAAAGTATTTTCAGTGCTCTCCTAAAATATATATTATTACCTAAAGAGTGCTCAATAAAGCAAGTTATTGATGACTTTTTAAAAATCAGCTTTATTCCAACCCAAATAATGGAATTAATAATAACAATAGCTAAAAGTGGTTCCCAACCCATCCTGAGCTTCAGAATGATCTGAGGAGCCTTTTGAAAAACAGAGACATCTGGGCCGGACATGGTGAGTCAGCGTCTGAAGTGGGCCCAGGCCTCTGTCTGTCCAGGAAGCGCCACCATTCGGGGAGGAGCACTTCAGGATGGCGTGTGGTCAGGGCATGCCAGCTCCCTGTCTGGATTTCCACAGCGCCCTGCTCTCAGGTGGCGCTGGGCGATTTTAACGCACACAGGTCCTTTCTCAGTGGGAGGAGAGGGGTGGGGAGGAGCCTGCTCTACTTCCTGGGAGAATCGCACCGAGCAGTGTACTTGTTTTCCTCGTGTTCCACTGTGTGGGCAGCTAACGGGCATCCTTCCTGCACTGCCACCTGTCAGTAAGGTCCACCTTGCTGCCTGTTTCCAAGGCAACCCATGAGGCGTTAGCAGCACTTCTTTACATGTTTTGTTTAAAAAGTCTGTCTACCTGTGTGTCACGTTTCATCAGTGATGACTCTTCTTTAGAACCTCAGGGCCATGAGCTGATCATGAAAGACGCAGCTGTGGGGACCACTCAGAGGAGAAATTGGGGCAGAGGGAGGCTTCAGGTGTGTCTGTGAGGAGACATGCTCTGGAAGGGACCAGGAGTCATCTCGTCCCTTCTCCAGCAGGTAGAGGAAACCTTTCTACAGAGGGGCCGGCAGTTGCCAGGGCGTGTGGACCCCAGCGCCCCATGAGTTCAGGGAGCACGTAAGCGCAGTGCTCCCAAACACCCAGGGGCCCGGCACAGAAGGCTCTCCCAGTAATATCTGTGGAATGAGTGACTTTCAAAATGGAGATGGGCAGAGGCTAGGATAGAAGTGAAAAGGGGGCAAAAAGAACTGTGTAACCTTGAGTGCGTCTTTTTACCTTTCTGTGGAAGCCCATTCCCTCGAGGTTGTGAGGATTAAGAGAGAGAATGAACTTTAAAGAACCAAGCACGCGGCCTGTCAGATGTTGCCACGCCCAAATGTTCTCTTCCGGTAAAATGAGGGAGCTTGCTGATCTGGGGCCTCTTCCTCCTCTGCCGCGGCAGTGGCTCTCCCTGTGTGTGTGGAGGGGGCTGGATTTAGCCGGGGCCCTCCATCGAGGACCTCGGAGGAGTCAGTCCTTGGGCCGGGCCCCTGGGTGATTGAGAGGCCAACACAGATGCTCTGGAGGCCCTGACTCCACGGCCATGATGTCCCCTCTCTTCTTTCTGCCCAGGCGTCCTTTGAGGTGTCGGTGGAGGCCCGGAGCTGCCCGGACAAACACGCGGAGCACGCGTTCACCCTGCGGCCCGTGGGATTCCGGGACAGCCTGGGGGTGGCGGTCACCTACAACTGCAAGTGCAGCTGCAGCGCGGGGCCGGAGCCCGACAGCGCCAGGTGCAGCGGGAACGGGACTTATGTCTGCGGCCTGTGTGAGTGCAACCCCAGCTACCTGGGCACCAGGTGCGAGTGCCAGGAGGGGGAGAACCAGGGCGGGTACCAGAACCTGTGCCGGGAGGCGGAGGGCAAGCCCCTGTGCAGCGGGCGCGGGCAGTGCAGCTGCAACCAGTGCTCCTGCTTTGAGAGCGAGTTCGGGAAGATCTACGGGCCTTTCTGCGAGTGCGACAATTTCTCCTGCGCCAGGAACAAAGGAGTCCTCTGCTCAGGTAGGTGCCCCGGCAAGCGCTTGTGCTCTCAGCCAGGCCCAGGCCCAGGTGCCCTTAGGCCATCCCCCAAAGCGTGCCTTTTACTCACTAGTATGGTTCTCCTGGGAGAAGAAGAGGGCAAGCCTGGCCCGCTACCAGTGTCAAATACAAAAGCAGGAGAAGGTGCTGCCGTATGATGTGGACTCAGAGTGGGAGGGATCTGCCATGGGTCATCCAGGACTTACCTGCACAGCATTCCTGACAGGTGTGTGTTCAGCCTCTTCTTGATTGCCTCCTGGGACAGGAAGCTCACTGGGGCAGGTAGTGGTTATTTCCTTGTTAGACATCACCTTCACTGCCTGTTGCTGCTCTAACAAGTTACCACAAACTTAGTGGCTTAAAACAACACAAATTTATTCTGTTACAGTTCCGGAAGTCAGAAGTCTGAAATGAATGTTATTTGGCTAAAATCCAGGTGTCGGCAGGGCTGCATTCCTTCTAGAAGCTCTAGGGCAGAGATCCATTTTCTGGCCTTTTCCAGCTTCTAGACGCCATCTGCATTCCTTGGCTTATAGCTCCTTCCTCCATTTTCATTTATTTATTTATTTTATTTTTTGCTGAGGAAGATTCGCCCTGAACTAACATCCACTGCCAATCCTCCTCTTTCTGTATGTGAGCTGCCACTATAGCATGGCCACTGACAGATAAGCTGTATAAGTCCGTGCCTGGGAACCGAACCCCAGGCCGCCGAAGTTGAGTGTGCCAAAATTAACCACTAGGCCACTGGGGCTGGCCCCACTTCCTCCATTTTTAAAGCCAGTTAGTGGAGCATCCCCAGACCTTTCTTTGACTCTGACCTCTGCTTTGTTGTAATACCTCTTTCTTGGACACTCCTTCCTCCCTCTTAGAACAAGCCTTGCGATTACATTGGGCCCACAAGGATAATCCGGGAGAGTCTCCTCCTCTCAAGATCCTTGCCTTAATCACATCTGCAAAGTCCGTTTCACCATGTAAAGTAACACAGACACAGGTTCTCGGGATTAGGCTGTGGACACCTTTGGGGGCCATTATTCTGCCTCCCACAGACATGGTTTGAAAGTTTCTTTTTATTTTGAACAGAAAATTGTTTCGCAGTAACTTCCACCCAATACTTCGCGGTCTAGACTCCCTTTTCCACATGACAACCTGTCAAACCCCTGAAAACTTCTTTATGTTTCTTTATTGTCTTTTCTTATCCAGGCTAGACACCGAGTCTCTTCCTTCTCTGAGGGCTCTGTCTCTGAGGGCTCTGTCATAAGTATGCTTCTCAGAGTCGAGCATGTCACTTGTCCTTCCGGATAACGAGGGCTCAGCCCCGAGTTCAGCTGAACACTTACTTCCCGTGATCCGGACATTCCACTTCCATTAACACATCCTAACAATATGTTCGCATTTCTTTTTCTTTTCTTTTAAACAACCACATTATACTGTTGAGCTTGTTTTTAACTTGACTACCAAAGTTGAAGATTTTTGATTTTTCGAATGAACTATAGCCAAGCCAAGTTTTTATTACGTCATGTTTGAGCACTGAAGTTTTTGAATCCAAGCATAGGACTTGAACATGGATTCCAGTTAAATTACAACTTGGCAGTTCCCATTCTAGGAGTTGCATTCTGATGAGATACTATAAAATCGTGTCTCAAAAGGGTCGTTCCCTCCAACACCATGCCTCCTGCAAATATGGTAAGCAGAACAATTTTAGGCAAGATTGTAATTGCTTCTACTGCTGTGTATTCTGTTGTTTGCAGGGTTCCTTCCTTGAGAATGGTCTTCCAGTTGGGAAATGTTGATTGAAAAGGAACTTAAGAGTGTAGCAGCGAAGATAAAGCACAGACATATGAAGCAAATCAGGACTTAAATGATCTGTATTGTGGGAGGAGTAACTGTCCTTCCAAGGGAGAAACAAGTGGCAAGGGTTGCACAGACGTGGGTTAGCAAGTGAGGCCTCCTGGGGCCAACCGCACAGTGGGACAAGTGTGAATGCACCCATGGGTGCAGTGGGACCAACAGGTTCAAAGCTGGAATTGCTCCAGAAAGTGCAGGACAGACGGATGTCGTGGAAGAGTTAGGATTTGATGTGCTGAGCATGCACCAGGGAGCCACTCTTTCTCTGTCTAAGTGATGATAGATCCAGATTAGCTGGATGGTTCTGTCTGGGTCAGCAGAAACAGTGCTTAGGATCAGACAGACCCACGTCTAAATCCCATCCCGCCACATGCTGCTGCTGTCACTTTGGCACAGAGCTGTTGTGAACAATAAGAGGGTGTGTATAAAGCACCTCGCACATTGCCTGGCACGAAAGGAGGACTCGCTGACCACCGGCTCCTTTATGTGTCAATGCCACACTCCTCTGGGAGCCGCGGCTGCTGCCCAGTGTGCAAGAGGGCCCGGCCTTCCCCCTGTAAATCGCCCCACTTTGCCTAAGGAGTTCCAGCATGGTGGGATAGAGTTTCCATTCTCTTTAGCAGCCACCGTAAAAGCTCCAAGAAACTGACAGTGTCTGTAATTGGCTTTCAGCAGTGGTTTTTTTTTTTTTAATGTATTAGCAAATATTATCACAAAACTGTCCCTCTTTTCCCCTGAAGAACCAGAAATAATCCTCTGATATGTCTTCCTCCAGAAGGCTGCTTGTGTTCATGTTGCCAGGGAGCAAGAGCTTCTAAGTCAGATGACATGTGCCAATTCCACCCCCATAATTTATCCGCCTACCACTTGGGTTGTCTGGGACTTTCAGTTTTCCTGTCTCTAAAAATGACCCAACACCCCTTGTTTCTGCATTATTTTGAGAATTGAAGAAGACATAGAGAAAGGACCTGGCTTGGGTGGGGCTTGGGGGGAAACAGGGCCCAGTGCATGGTCGATACCTCCTCTCCCTTTCTCAGATGTTATGTTTCTCTGAATATACCACAAAGCCTGGAGATGCGGGGCAGGTGGTAGATGAGATGTGAGTGTCCTCGTTGGGGAAAACTTGTCATTTTGGAAACAGGAATATTTTCTGTAGCTAAGTGAATATGCTTTTTTTGTTCAGCCACCAGAACCCACAGTTCTTCTGAGTTAATCTTGCATTTAAGAATTCTGCCAGATCCCGGGTGCCCTTTCTCCTCCTCCCTTCACTCCATACAATCCTGCCGGATTGGGAGACTCTCGTGTCCCTGGGTGGAGACACGGGAGTTTCAAGAAGCCCTTGAAGCCCCCATATCACGGTGCTTCAAGTCACTAAATTCTCAGGATCGCTGAGATGGGATGTCTTTTTTCCCCCATTGGAAAAGCCCTACACATTCATTAAAGAAAATTTGAAAAATATAGAGAAGTCAGTGGATGTGTGGTCAATCCATGCTGTCTGTCTCCTTCTTGGAGACCAGGATTAATCTGGACCATCTGGCGAACCAGACAAGGAACACATTTCACCCAGACTGGTTCACATGCAACTCATCCAAAACTGTGCTCAGTCAAGAGGATGACTCCAGAGAAGTGGGGGATTATTCTAGGTCTAGAATGTTCTGAAGAGTAGAAAGAAATAAATCGTTGATAATTCTATCACTCATAGTTGGAGAGATTAGTATCTTCTAAACTTTTTTTCTAAGTTAGTGTGTGTATATGTGTTTGTGGTTGTATACAGTTTTGTATCTTGCTTTTTTCATATAATGTTATATCCAAAGAAACACTTGAGGTTGAATTACTTGAATACATCATTGATTAGAACATTGTGACTCTCTCCATTGCATCCCCAATTAGCCTCCCCCACCCCTTCACTTTAAAAGCAACAACTAGTTGAAACGTGAAGCTTTCCAAGTCTTCCTGGAGCAAAGAGTTTCTAGAATGAGGTCATTGTTGTGTTTGATCATTCTGGAAAGACTTAACACTGAGCCCAGCTCTGGGCAGGATTTGATAACACGTCAGTGCAGCGGCTCCTTGCACATCGATGTAGCGCCCAGCTCTTCGTTCACTGTCTCTCCAACACCAGAGCTTGGTCAGGAGGCAGCTGTGAGCGGGTGGGTGAGGGGTTCCAGCCTCCAGTTCCTTGGCACTCGTGGTCAGCTTGGGGCTCCCGCTCTGGAGTTGTGCCCATTGGTTTTGAGCTCTTGGATTGCTGTTACATTTGGGGTTTTTGTGGGAGAGAAGTCTATTTCCCAACAGCCGCTCTGGGCTTGAAGATGCTGACTCAGACTCATAAGCAGCTGACTTCAGCATTCTTGCACTATCTTTCTTACCCCTTTCCCCTGCAGCCTGTCCTGCAAGGGGACCGTGTGGTTGTGGTCTGTCTTCAAACAGGGCCCGAGGCAGAGCCAGGGCCAGCATCGGTGGGGACATCCTGGAGAAACTCCTTCCACTTCTCTCTAGTCTTTCCGTCTATAAGAGGCTTATAGTCCTCCCTCCCCAACCCCCCAACACCAAGAGACAGGACAGAGGGGCAAATACAAGAGATTACAGGTTTATAATAGGTTATACGTCATAAAAGTTAGTAGTGAAGCAAATCAGACTAAGGTCTGGAAGCAGTTGAACAACTGTGTTATTACTGTTGTGACACATGGTCATGGGAATGTGTGCACAGTCAGGGCTGTTGTGTCTCCCTCTGTTTCTGGAGGTGACATAACTTAGAGAATGGTTCTGTCCACAGACTATTCCTGTGTGTGCAAAGGGAGCTTTATGGGGCCATTGTGAGGGTTTCTATTCTTTCGAGTCTCATAAAGTGTCGACCCCTCAGAGTCCCTCTACTAATGGAACATGAGAAGTAGGACATAGTCTGTTTAGTTGTTTTTAATGTAATAAAAGATTATTGCTCAAACTTCATTGTTCTTTGTTGGTTTCTGTACCTAAACAGTGCATCTCCTGGGAGGTGAGTTACGCCATGATGGTAGACTGTTGAAATCAGTCTCAGCCGTGATGCTTTCAGCAGTCTCTGTACTTACAATGAGCGTGCTGGGGTATGTGGAATAATTTGCTAATAGTCAGCCTACTTCTTGGGTTTCATATATTGAGAAAATTTAAATCAAAAAGGATATAGGATTTTGAAAAGAACGCTTTTGGTTTTGTGGCTGTGAGATCCCGAAAGTACATCTAAGTAAGGTCTCATATTTTACTTCATCTAATAGGCTGTATGGCCAGTTTATCCATATATAAAAATTGACGTATATATATCCTTTAATATGTGGCAGGCAGTTAGAGGTCGGGGGGCATCAGCAGTTCCCTCCCAAACATAAAAACAGAGAGAGTGACACTAGTGGCATCATTTCTAGTGGCCAGAGCCAGCCTCCAAGCACAGGTTCTGGGTCTGGGCTGATGGTTTCCAAAAGGCTTCACAAGGCTCTGTTAAACCTCTCCAGTTAGAAGTGCCTCTGACATTAAGGCCTAGTTCTGGACTTCTTGATTCTTGCCAAATGAAACACCTCTTATGGCAACAGTTATCCAGATATGTTTATAAAAGTACTTCTCACCATATTTATCTGATTTTTCAGAAATGTAATTTTCACACTCAGAATAAATATCCTAGTGGCAATTCCTGGGGCTATGGTCACAGCTGTACCTTCTGTCACTGTATTGCAGTTTGCATATTTCATAAATGACTTGTTGCAAGACCATCTTGGATGTGGCTCCATGACAAAGGCCTCAAAAAGTACCTTTTGAATGAACCAAGATTTGATATATTTAGTTTCCCAAGAAAGGGGCCTCTTGGTGGGATTGCTACCACTGTTTGCCTCAGGTTGGAGAACCTAGAAAATTCTTCAGGTTTTTTCATGTCTATTAATCTGGGCTCAGTTTGTTGATGGTTACCCAAGGATGCAAATATGCATATATATGTATGTGTATATGTGTATATATATATCTTCTAGAGAAAGGGCCCCTCTCCCCCAAAGGAATATCCTGCATAGCAGTTTCCCTTATCTGGTATTCTGTAAATCCTAATTATGTACGTGATGGTGAAGGCCAAGAGAGTCATATCCCATTTTGGAGTACTCAGAATATGGTGACTCTGAAAACAGAATTTCTTACAGGATTATTCCATAACCATGATTATAAGGAATGATACATCCGTAATTAGTGAAGATAATTCCACAGAAGACCATTTACCGGGTTGGTTCAGTGCATGTTCAACTCTGGATTCTAAACCTGGCACTGTCCCCTTGTACCTCTGTGACCTTGGACTCTTCATTTCCACCCCCCTGACAGATTTTCTTTTCTGTCAAATACCCCAGAGGGTTATTGTGAGCATCAAATAGGACAAAGCTTCGTGCACACGGCCTCTCCACCAGGGGTGTGGAGTGAATGTTACTACCTGGGCGCCCCACCCGCTTCCTGGAGGAACATTTTATTCCGCAGAGATAAGCATCAGAGACGTTCATGGCATCAACACAGGTTGGTTTTGGAAGTTCTTAGCAGGCATCCATGGTCAGGAATTCTCTAAGAATTCCACCTGTATCCAGACATTGCTCAAGTTCACTTGAAAGGCAAAAAGGTACCAGGATTTGGGGCCTAGTCATATAAGGAAACCACGCATCTTTCAGACTAGCCACATGAACCAGGTGAGCTGGCTGCTCAGGGCTGGAGTCAGCCAGCCTCTTGCAGCTTGTGGTTGGAGAAAGTTCTTGGGAAAACCAGAGTGTAGTAAATATCTGATCTTAGGGCAGCAACAGATATGGAAATGATGATCTCTCACTGAGGGTCATTCTGTTTTAAGTAGGTTGCTGCATTCATCTCATTCAACAAGAGCTCATTGAGCATTCCTTGTATGCCAAGTGTTTCACTAGGATACAGAGTTGGAGTGCTTGTAGTCTTGAATTAATTTCTAAATATTTGTTGTCCCTAGAATTTTCCACTTCTCAGAAACTTTCTGGGAGTGAGGAATGAGGATATGAACCATTTAAGCTTCTACCTTCACCATCCAGACTTATATGAGATCTTGAAAGACAAGAAGGAAAGTGTTGGGAAGCCATTTTGAGAACCTGCCTTGTTCCAGCTCTGAGCTGAGCTCTGGGAATGGAGTTTTCTTACTGCTCTTACTCACTGCTCAGATCCTCTTTCCAGAAACATCTTAAGCAACAATTCACCAGCCATTGGGAAAATGGAATAATCTAAGCATTGGATCTCACCTCACGGCTCTTCTCTCTCTGCTTAGAAAGGGAAGTGTGCAAACAGGAGACCCTGTGATGAGGACTCTGTGTGCACCTTTGAACTTCAGGCCTGATCCTTAAGGTCATGAAGTTTGGCATGTGAAAGAAATAATGAAATTTAAAAAGCAGACGAAAATTCCAGAAGACCATGAGAATGCCAAAGATAAGATCTTAGTCATGAATAGATTTGAATGGTATTAGCTTTTTGATATTATGGAATAACACATTAGAAAATTTTCCATTCTTAGTTAAATTGAAAACTATAATAGACCTCTGGTGACTGAAATAGTTATTCCTAAGGCCCCTTTGGTTCCATTTCTTGGGTATTGAGCCTCTACTTTGAGTTTGGTCTTGATTTTGGAAACTGTGACATAATTGTCACAGATTCTAGGCCTCTGCTGCTCAATGCCTTGGGCGGTGTGGGATTGGATAGAGCCCTGTTTTCCTTTGAGGTGAGTGTCCATGACTCTTGGAACACTGACCTAAGAACTCCATCCAGATCCGACTGCTCCCTGGTGTCTGAAAGTTGCTCTGAGCGAGTCGGACCTGCTGGAAGTTTTGCTTCCTCTCTCAGGGCACCTTCCTGAGCCCAGCCTGTTGCCCTCTGACCTGAAGGTGTGGGCCTCCTATCACCCTGGCCCACAACCACCACCCCCAAAAGTCTTGACCAGATGACCCCACCATCCCTAAGCTAAAGGAATATACTTCCCAGGTTGGTAGTTATTTGACATCACAACGTTGGCCTTTAGCAATAGGCAAATGTTGTAATAATGCAAGGAGAATCTATTTTAATGCCCTTTCTACTATATTGAGATGGTTTCCTTGGAAACAAACTGAGGGTAATTTGTTAGTATTTTGCACTCATCATGAGCAAGCACTAATTAGTGGGATTATTTGCCTCTCGTGCCTTTCCTAACACCACCAATCACACACAGTGGTCAACTGTGTGTTACCTGCTTTGACTATTTACATTTGGGAAAACTGAGGCCCAGAACCTGGAGAAAAGCTCCTTGTGATTCTTGATTATAGATCAAGACCAGGAGAACCTTGCAACTAAATAGCTACCTCATTTCTACCTAATTTGAGTTATTTTGATTAGCTTGATACCCTTCCCAAATATCTGAGTTACCAGGTCAGCCCTTCCTGCCACCACCCAAGCATTTAGCCCATATTTTCCAAGACTTACCTAATAAGTGCTTTTATTTTGGTCAAAATTTTAGGAAACATTTAATCTCTGTTTTCCTAAGTGAGTTTCTCTGGGTTGCGTAAGGAGGTATCAGACACAGCAGACCCAGCTGAAGGACACTTGTGGACCAAGGGACCGGCTGAGGTGCTCATTGGTTTCTGATTATTATTTGATGAAAGGCACAGAGTGTTCTTCTTAGTACCCAGTGGGCGTCTGGCTGTTATTGATTATGCTGAACCCACTTTCCTTAAATGAACCTTTGTTAGCCTATTCTGATTTATAAAACGCTCCTGACACGAATGATCTCATTTAGTTGTTGTTACTCGACCAGGAGATTGATGTGGCTGTTACTGATCCGACCCATGTTGGGGAGGCTGTGGCTGAGAAGATTGGCACATTGGCCACACTCCCTACCCATGGTTGGCCCGAAGCCTTGACCTAAGAAAAGCCCACCTCCCTTAACCCTCGGGGGATGCTTTTCTCTGGGCGGCTGCTTCCTGCCATCTCATGGCTTGGCTGGGCTCTTGGCAGCCAAGCTTCAGCATGGCCCACTCATGTGACATTCCAGACCGACTCTGTCCCTTGAGAGTGCTGCACCAGGCTCTAAACAGTGGCCAGCTGAGGGTGGAATATGGCAACTGTGAACTGACCACAATAACATGACAGTTTTCCAGGTTGAAAATAGTAACCCTCTCATCTTATTGCAATGACCGAGAGGGAAGTAAATTCATGTCTCTCCAGATGTGGCTGGCATTTCCCCAGAAGTGCCTGCCAGGCGGATTGGGCAGGTTTAGTCAAACTCAAGATGTTGATCTGAGGTACCTCTGTTTCTTTTGGCCACAGGCCATCTGTTTTTCTTTCTGAGTCAGCATTCTCAGGGTCCTATGAGAACTATAGTTCATCTCACTCAGCTGTTTACAGACTACAGAAACTGGAAAGGTGAGTTCATTAAAGAACACAGATTTTTCCATCTTCCCTCCATTGCCTTAATCTCCCTGTAATTGATAGAGTTGGTCACGGACCGAGTCCTTTCCCTGCCGCCCTCGTGTGAAATGCAGCAGTAATTAGAGGGACTTGGCAGCTGGGTATCAGCATTGAGAAACCAGGGGCTAAGACCAGAAAGGCAAAGATATCCTTTGAGAGGGCTCTGTTGCCTTTGACAATGGATTCTTAGCTTTCTAGCCCGTGTTGTCATCTTAGAAAGTAATGTTGAGGTTTGGAGAAGCTTAGCTTAAAGCAACATCACCTTATTTGTTTAGTAGTGGTCATATTTTGTGGCTCAGATACTGAATGCAGCGTGTGGTCCAGCAGATGAAGGCAAAGGATGGGGGGCTGATAAGAGCATTGCATGTTAGGAAGCACCATCAGTTGACATTGTCAGGGCTGGTTCATTGACACTAAGCCAAGGACAGAGGAGCAGCTGGCCCTGAGACTAAGGATGCATCATTGTTCACATCTCCGAAGAGGCTTTTGCTGGAGAAATTTGAAGAATGTGCAAGAACATTGGAGAGTGCATGGCCTGTCACTTCTTCTTGACCATGACCATGTCCTGCCCAAGGAATTCTTAATCCTTTTTTTCCTCGTGTTACCCTAACATCTCTGGGTTTCTTGGACATATGTTAAGAATTTGAAATATCTCAAGAATCACATTTAAGTTTATAAGCATCAGTAATACTTCTATTCCTTTTCTAATTTCCAGCTCTGGATGTCTTCCCCTGGGGCTTCAGGTTTGTCCTGATGATGTTCACAGCCTCCAACAACTAATAACATGTTCTGAGCATCTACTGTGCACCCAATACCATTCTAGGCATTGGGCAAACAAAAATAAAACACCATCTTTGATTTTGTGTGGGTTTGCAGCCTAATGAGATGTGGCAAACGAGTAAACAAATACGTCCATGTGATAAGTGATTATATATCTACACTCGCCCTCTTAACTAAATCTTCTGGTCAGCTCAGGTCTCTTCAGTCTTGGGGAAAAAAAAAAAGAAAAGAAAAGAATGGAAAAGAGAAACCCTTAATCTGCCACCCCACTCACTGTCACCTTCTCTTTCCTCCATATTCACAGCCATTTTTCTGAAAACACTTGTCTACACTCACTGTCTTCATCTGTCACCTCCCGCTCAGTCCTCCACTCTGTCCAGTTTGGTTTCAGCCCTGTGATTCCAGCAAAGGTCCCTAATGGCCTTGCCTGCTACACCTCATAGACTTTTCCAGCCCTCATCTTACTTGACTTCTCAGCAGCAGGGGACACTGTTGACCATGCCCGCCTTGAAATGCTCTCTCCCCACTCTCAGTCACAACTTGGTAGTCTCCTTTGCAGGATCCTTCTCCTCTAGCAACCCGTTCACTGCTGGGATTGTCCAAGGCGTGGCCTAGCCATTTTCTCCTGCGTACTCTGTAGGGAATCCCATCACGTCCACACCTTCCGTCACCCCCTATGCTGCTCAGTTGCTCACACTTGCTCCCAAGCTCCCTTTAGCCACTTGCCTTCTTGACATCTTCTCTGGATGTCTTAAATGCACCTCTGTCTCAAGATGATCTCATGATCTGCCCAGTCGTGGTTCTCCTCGGGCTTTCCCTGTCTCCGCCTTTCACTTGTGCGAGCCAGGAGTCATCCTTGTTTCTTTGCCCCAGCTCCTACGTCCCATCTGCCACCAGCTCTTGTCCACTGACCTACCTCTTATATTTCTTTGAAAGTCAGCTTCTCTCCATCTCCGCTGCCACCGTCCTAGTCTGTCTGCTCTCCACACTGCAGTCAAAGTGATTGTCTCAAAACAAAGATATGCTAACATTCACCTTTTAGAGGCTGTGAGTGGTTTGGAATGGCCAGAACCTGCGGTGCCTGGGGGAAGGTGAAGAGACTCAAGAGGTCGGCTGGGATACTGGACCATGAATAGCCTTGTATCTTGTGCACAAAGTATAAATATGGGGGCTGTGCTTTAGGTGATTAGGAGTTGTTGAAGGGCTTTAAGCAAAAGAGTGTCATCACATAGTTGACGTTTTAGAAAAGTGATTGAGGAGGCCACATGGAAACTGACTTGGGGAAGGAGCAGACCCCAGAATGGGAAATCAACCAGGAGAATACTGCAGTGTCCAGGTGAGGCCTCCAGCTTGCCTCAAGTGATAGGAGTTTATTATCAGGCCTTTTGGGGCCTAAAGGATAAACTCAAACTTTCCAATCTAGCACTCAGGCCCCCTTTCCTCCACAATCATCCTCGTCCCTTCCTCCCTCTTTCCTTCTCTTCTTTCCTTCCTTCCCTCCCTCCTTCCTTCCCTCCCTTCTATCCATGTGTTTATCCATCCATATATACATACACACATACAATAGGCCTATGTCTAAATCTAGCCCCTTGCCATCCATTTTATTTTCTCTCTCCTTTTCAAATAGTTCCCTCTAGGCTACCCACTCTCTCCATTCGTCCTCACAAATGAACTCATGCTATTTTTTTGCACCCAAAATGCCTTCTTTCCTCTGGTATTCCAAAATTATAGCTTCACCTGGAGCCTGTCCCAGGCTCTCCAGATTTCTCCCTGCTCTGACCTTGAACAGTAGTGTCAGTGGTGGAGGAACCGTAGAGCTCGCCTAGTCTACTGCCCTTAATTTACAGAGGAGGCCAAGAGTGATTTAATGATCAGCAATTAAAAGAGCCAGCCTTGTGGATGAGTCTCCTGCACATTTTTAACTATACCACACCCTGGGGCACCTTGAACATTTATCCTATGTGTTGTTTTAATTGTCATCTGTTAATCATAACTGGATTATACTAGAGAGGCAGTACATGTAGTGGTTAGGAAGATGGGCTCCAGAGTCAAACAAATGTGGTTCAAATCCCCGCCCTGACACCTACTTGCTGTGTGACTTGGGATAAATTACTTGGCCTCTCTGTGCCTCATTTTCCATATCTTTGAAAATTAGGATAATAATTGTGCCACTGCATAGGGTTATGGGGAGGACTAATGAGACAATCCATGTAAAGTGCTTTGAACAATGCCTGGCTTATTGTAAATATTCCATAAAGCTTCTCTAGTGTTAGGAGATTTTAATAGCTTGATGTCTCAGTGAAATTAGAAATTTCTTGAAGGCAGTAAACCATACATTTCTCTACTGCATGTTTACAAGGAATTTCCCCAATCCTATCAGATAGACTAGGCACTATCCCTCTTTTATTGATGAGGAAACTGGACCACTGCCCAGCAAGTAGGTAGCTGAGATTGCACAGTAGCACCATTCAGAAAAGACATCCCCAACCGAGCAGTTCCAAGGCGTTTCAAGTAGAGTGACAAGGATAGGACCGAGTTGGTCTGAGGGGACTTTCTGCGGGAGCTGAGTTCCAGGGCTGGTGGTAAGGGTGGGAGTGCTGTGCTGTCTTTGTGGGAGGAGCAGCCCTTAGCTGGCAGGTTCTCCAGTCAGTAACTCATCCTTGGAGAGAGAGAACGCGGTGTTGACTGGCGCAGGAAGCCTGTGGTGAGGACGCAACTTGTCAAGAGCGACTTCTCTCTTGCCCTGGAGGCTTATTTAGTTTCTGCTGAGGGAATTAGAGCCAGGCTAAGATTCCTTATGAGGGAACTGGGAACATGTCCTGTGCATTTCAAAATCTCCCTTCTGGAACCAAAGCCGGTGCACGGAAGGGAGGGATAAAATAGTGGGAGCAGCACATTCCCACGTGGCCCAGACTGGAGACACCCTGAGAACACGACAGCACAGGCGAGCAGGGACGGGTGAGGGCAGGGGAGGGCCCGTTATGTAACCCGAACCTGTTTGTCAACAAAGAACCAGGCAGAGCACTTCCTAGGAGGGATTTCCCTTCCTGTTCGGAGGCCCCAGGCAGAGAGGCCCTACCCTTTGGAGGCCTGTGTGTGTGTTGACCACAGAGAGGTCAGCCCACGGCCGGCTTTGGTTCTCCATGGAGATTTGTATGAGGGCCAGCATGTCTGTGACAGTGAGGCCCCTCCTCTGTGTGTGGCCGCAGGCTCAGAGAGGGGGCTCCACACGTTTGCCTGATGCTAAAGAGCGCAGGACTGTGGGAGCTCATCCCAGGTGCCCCTGCTCGGCAGCGTCTCTGGGCCCCTGACACACACACGCACGCACGCACGCGCGCTCGCAACTGGAAGCATATAAAGCTCTGAGTTGGTTTCCTGCTCTTTTTAAGATTGTTGTGGGAGAATTCCAGGAGCTGGGCCCGGGGTCTCACCCAGAGGTTTCCAGAACACAGACAGGACCTGACTGCGGTGACAGGGAAATCACCCAAATGAGCAAAGGCATTCCAGCACACGCCCCTTCTTTTTCTCTTAACCACTTCCTGTTTACACGCTGCCTGTTCTGAGAAGAGGGGAAGAGAGAGAGGAGGGAGAGACTGCGGGCAGGGGCAGACGGAGGGCTGTGAGAGAGGGGGATCCTGTGAGAGAGGCAGAAGCTGAGAGGAAACCAGGAAAGAGAGGAGGAGTGAGCATGTATACTTGTGAGAGAGAGACACTGACTGGGGAGAGGGAGAGGGAGACAGGGCCGTGAGAAAAGAGAAAGTGAAGTGCCGTCCTGTCGCAGGAACTGAGTTAGTCCTCCCCCCTTAGCCCTCTTGGACTAGAATGGACTCCCAGAGGGGACGGAAGCTGCGGTGGAGGGAAGTGAGGGAAGCCACAGCGCATTCCGGAGCTGGATGGAAACTATTTTTGGACCATCTCTGGAAAGATGATTTGTACCCCCAGGGCCTGACATCTGCTTGGTTGTGACCCCTTGCTCCTGAGTCTGGCCAGGATGGGGAGAAGAGAATCATGTCTCGTTTCTGCCCTGTCCCAGGCTGGCTCCTTTTTTCCCCCAGCCCCACAGCCTGAGCAAATCCTCTGAGGTCACCCCATGGCCGCCTGGGGCCTTTGCAGACCCGGAGTCCAGCTTGGGGATGAGGTGGAGCTGTGGCTTCACTCCTGGGCCTGGGGCAGAGGACCACGAGGGCCACGTAGCTGTGCCTCAGACAGCTCGCTGTCCCCTTCCTGCCGAGGGCCAGGTTCACTGCCCTCCCTCATTGACTACCCTCACGTTCCTTGTGTCCTTGTGTCCACTGCACACTTCAGGGAGCTCCCCAGGCAGGGCCTCAGGCGCCTTTGTGTGTCAGCCTCCCCACAAGGCTCCACCAGGCCCTGGGTGTTCTCACTTCAGGCTGGATGTGTATTAGGTAACCATATGGGAGCCTGGAACCCTGAAAGTCTTTGATCCGAGCTCGTAGAAAGTGCTCCCCTTCCCATCCTCCAAGAAGATCTACTCCAAGCCTGCCCTTCCCTTCACTCCAATTATGACAAGGACAACCATGATGAAGATAGATAGCGTTTATTGAGCACTTACTGCATGCCAAACATGAAGTGCTTTGTACGGGTTAAGTGACTTAACTCACACAACAATCCTAGAGGGAGGCATGTTGATTAGCCCTGTTTTAAAAATGAAGAAACCAAGATACAGAGGGGTTAAACATCCCTTCCTGCTGGTAAATAGCAGATTCAGGAGGCCAACCTAGGCACCCTGATTCTAGAAGCCACGTGTTCACCACCACACGCTACTGCCCCATTTTCCGGATGTTTCCTTGTAGCCCTGCTCTGTTCTCCACCACCCATGCTCCATGGTGAACAGGCTCCTCTTCATCCTGAGCCTTGTGCAGAAATCCCCACCCCCTCCTTTTCCAGAAACCTGTGGTCCCTGGTCCTGGAGTGCATGGGGGGTGGGGTGCTGAGGGGGACTGGCCTCCTCCCACACCCTGTCAGCATTCCCCTCGCTCCTCAGTGCTCCCTTCAGATCTTTGCTTTTCACTCCCTTGAGCTCCCTCCCCTCCTTTGAGGCTGTGCCATCTCACTGCGTGATCCTTGACTCTTCCTCGTCCCTGTCACTCACTGACCTGGTCACTGCCTCCATTCCACCTCACACCCACACCCTCTCCCCCCGAGTCCCACCATCCAGGGGGCCCTGCATTTCCCTGTGACGAGCTGTCCCGCACGTTGATCTCCGAGTCCTTCCATGATTCAGCTCTGGTGGCAGTCAGGGAAATTCCAGCTACCTTTTCCTGAGCTCCCCTGTGTACCAGAGACTGTGTTAGGACTTGTAATAGTGCCTATATTTCTAACAGCACTCCCATGGGAAGGAGTTGTCCTCATTGACAGATGAGGAAACGGATCATCAGGCAGGTTTAGGGACTTCCCCAAGGACATCGTGCATGGTGGAGGACAGACTTGAACTTGGTTCCAGCACGGTCCCCCAGCCTTCCATGCCGCTGATTGCCGTTGCCCTGAACCCCACTCCTGGAACTTAAAACTCGAGCACCTCACTCTGGCACAGCCCTCACCCCCAGCTCGTCCTTTCCTTTCTCCCACTACCTCTCTCTCTGCTGGGATCTCTCTCGAGTTTGCCATTCCCTCCATCCCTCCATTTCCCCCCAAACTCTCTCTTCTGAATCTTTCTCTTTAATCAGAAGAATGCTCAAAGACATCCCATCTTCAGAATCCCCCATCCTCCCTCCTCCCATCTCTTCCTTTCCCTCCACAACCAGATCACTTGTGGGAGCTGCCTACACTCGCTGTCACCGCCTCCTCTCCTCTGTACCAGCTGGATTCTGCCCTCCCCACTCCACTGACTGGTGAAACCCAGTAGCCGCTGTAGGATTTGCCCTTGACCTCTGCAGAGCACTGATGCTGGGCTTCCTCTCACGGCTCTTTTGGCTTCCAGGTCACCAGTTCCCCTCCCTCCTCTCCGGCAGCTCTTTCCCAGCCTCCTTCAAGAATGCCCCTTCCTCTAAATAGCCGGCATTCTATTTTATAAAAGGAGGCAAGGGGCCATGTCTTGGCCCACAGCCCACACAAGCACCGTTTTGCTGATGGAAAGCTGTTGAATTCTGTAGAGCTGAAATTCTGTATAAATAGACACATTTACAACTTCCTGTCCATTTAGCTATCAATCATTGTAACAAAGGTAGTACTAAGAATAGCTTGCACATGTAGCAATTCACAGCTTACAAAGTGCTTTCACATGCCCTGCAATATCCCTATCTGTGTGTAATGAAAATATTTTTATGTCTGCACAATATTAAACAGGCATCATTAAGTTCAACTCACTTTGCCAAGGTGTTGGGGGTGGCATTAGTAATGAGCTTTGTTTGGATGAAGAGTCCTTGCTTACCTCCTCTGGGTGTTGTTAGCCAGGATCATGTTCCCAGTCCACTCAGTTATACTGAGTGATTGACAGGTTATTGACCCTTGGGACAGGGCCAAATGACCCTCGTCATTTTAATAACACCTGTTCCTACTGGGGTATGAGGAGAGGCCAAGGGCTGATCAGAAGATGTGGGAAGTCTCCACTCATGCAGGTTGAGGGAAAGGCAGATTGAGGCACAACTGCAGGATCTGAGACATTTGGATTAGGATGAAATGTGACCAGACTTGCATAGTTTTTGACACTGTATATGGGTCATGCTTTCTGAAGGAGACTTGGAAGCTTTAAACCAAGATGGCAAGTAGTGGTGTCTTGTTTGCCAGCTCCCACCAGTTGGTAGAATCTACTTGGAGTACAGTTTTGAGGAGGATTCTGAGGCCAAGCCCAGGCTCCCTGGAAGAGAATCCCATGATTAGACAACACTGTCTGCCATGGGTGTGAAGGAGGACATGGCTGCACATGCCACTTCTTTGCCATAACTGCCTTAAGTTGTTTTTGAAAGGCGATAGGCTACCTGACAAATTAAACTGGGGCCGTCAAGGGAGTCACTGAGGACAGGCATCAGGTGGCTTCAGCCATTTCGCCAACCGTGGAGCCTGGGGCTTTTTCCTAGTTTGGCTTGCGGGGACTTTGCTTTCGAGTTGTCAAATATTTGAGGCCAAAAAGCCACATGGGTAAGGATTTTCTGATGTCCCACAGCCCCTCAGCGGCTCCCACATGCTTGCCCGCCACACTGAAACGGGCTAGGGCTCTTGGTGCTCTGTCCACTTCACAGGTTCTTTGCAGTTTCTTTCTTGTCATATCCTTGCTGTGCTCTGGTGTGTGGGAGCCTTTCAGGAACGGCTTATGGTCCCTGGTGGTGAGTCCTGTCCTTCTCCCAGAAACCACAGTGACCTTTGGTGAACCGTCAGCTCCCACTCTGTCTTGCCCTTGACTCCTAACTTTCGCTACTTGAACCCTAGACCTGGGGCACTCAACTACATTGACCTTGGGTTGGGTTTTAGAGCTCTCAGGCCTGCGTGGTATCAGACGTACCCGAAGCAGCTGGGTTTATTTGCCGATCAACTGTCCTGGTGGAAAGTACAGGGGAGCGGGCACCTCTGCCTGATTGGCCATCATTCCCAGTGAGCAGATCTTTTCACTTAGAGGCCCAGTCACACACACACTTCACCCAAAACTCAACTCTTCAACAAAATAACATACTACCTCTTCTCCACACCTTTGACACTTTGGAATATTGTGTCAGGTTATATTTGGATAATTTTCTATCACCACCAAAAACAATTAGAGTTGGAAGGAAAACAACACTCACCTTCTCAAGGAAAGCAGTCCCTTTGGCCTGCGTACCATCTTTGCTACTTCTACTATGGCACTGACCATGCCTTTTACTTTTTGTACTTTTGTATTTTGGGATGATGTGATGTACAAGCCATTGGAGAATGCCAGAGCTTTATTAAAAACCTAACCCTGGAGGCCGGCCCAGTGGCGCAAGCGGTTAAGTGGGCGTGCTCCGCTGCGGCGGCCCGGGGTTCGCCGGTTCGGATCCCAGGCATGCACCGATGCACTGCTTGGTAAGCCATGCTGTGGTGGCGCCTCATATAAAGTGGAGGAAGATGGGCATGGATGTTAGCCCAGGGCCAATCTTCCTCAGCAAAAAAAAGAAAAAAAAGAGGAGGATTGGCAGATGCTAGCATAGGGCTGATCTCCTCACCAAAAAAAAAACCAAAAAACAAAAAAACCTACCCCTGAAGTGCACTGGTATCTCCAACTCACTTTGAAATGCATTTTTAAAAACAAGGATTGATGGATGGATAGAGGGATAGATGGATATGTGATAAAGCAACAGGTAACGAGCTGATGGTGGAACGTGGGTGGTGAGTATCGGGATGTTCACGGTGCAATCCTTTCAACTTCGCTGCAGGTTTGGAAATTTTCATAATAAAATGTTGGGGGGAAAATTACCCTCGACAGTGAACCGTTTTGATTTAAAACAGACTCTTGACCAGTGTGGTCCCTGAGGCCGGAGAGTGAGGGAGCTGTGTGGATTGGATCCATTTAGTTTGGGAAGACTTCCTGTGAAGGGTGGTTTCCTGCCTGCCTGGGCTTGAAACCGGTGCTGTTCATAGACTGGTAGGGAGGAGGGGCGTGCAGTCCTCCCTCCCCGGGGTGAGCTGTGCTCCCTGCTGCCATTTCCTTCCAACCTTCCCACCCCCCCATGCAACCCTTGGGCAGGGGGTGCTGCTCTCTCCTGTGGCTCACACATCACACGCCAGCTTCTAGGCAGTTAAGCTGCCCTCCACAGCCTCCTCCTGGCCAGTGCCTGGCTCTGCTCACTTCTCCCGGAGGGCTGCCATATGCCTCGTCGGTGCCTGTGACACAGGAGGGCGCTCTCGCCCAGCACGGTATCGGCTGTGGCTCTGAGCCCCTGGGCGAGTGGAGAGGCTGCCCAGCTCGGGAGGGTGGGGAGGCTTGGCTGCTCCAGATGGCCTCCCTGCCGCCTGCAGGGTCCAGGCACCACAGAGCGGACAGAGCGAGGAGGAGGCAGGAAGTAAGTGGCGGGTGAAGAGGCTCTTTGGAGTTAGGTCCTGACCTCAACTGTGGGTCACACTCATTGGTGGTCTCACAGAAGGGGCTGGGATCCAACTACCAGGATAACTGACTCAAGTGTGGGAGTAAAATGGAAGGACCCCCATCTGTCCGACGCCCATCCCCTGCCACTCAGTCTCCTGCAGGTGTGTACGAGGTGCTCAGTGAATACAAATTCTTGGTCCTATTAATATCAGCCTTAGCAAAAAGGCATCAGGAAGGAAAATCTGCTGCAATAATAGTATAAGGAAGATTTTTAAAAATTAGGTGCCATTTATAGCACTGCTTTCTGTCCTTTTAAGTGCAGAGAATCGAGACTCCACTAACCATCAGGCTCTTAGCCCCTTGGAAGATGACCCTCTCCATGCTTTTCACTGTCCAACGTGCACACATGTACGCATCCACTCACAAGTGCCTGGTGCATACTCTCACCCTCACACACTCACACACACTCAGTCCTCTGAGCCAAGCGATTCCCCTGCTCTTGACACCTGCAGAGCCTTGGGCGGGTGGCCAGCCCCTCCCCCTTACAGGCTGTGGAAAGGGTCCCTCCTGTAAGGGCGAGCAGGGCTACCCTCAGCTGGTTCTCCTCTTGGTTTGGGCCTGCTCTGTCCTCTTCTCCTAAGAAGCAGAGGATCCTGGAGTTCAGGCTATGGACTCTGGAGCCAGACTCCCTGGTTCGAGTCCTGGCTCCACGGCCGCTAGCTGTATGACCTTCAGCAGCCTTCGTCTTCCTGTGTCTCACTGTCATCACTTGTGAAGTGAGGATGATATGACCCCTACCGCATGGGATGGCTGTAGGAATTAATCGAGTTGATGCTGTCAAGCCTGGCACACATAGAGAGCATTCAGTGAGCACTGCTCAGTGTTAGCCGCTGCTGCTGCTGCTGCGCTGGCACCTGTTTCTGTATCCTCCAGCTCTGGGCCATGAGTCCAAGGCCAGAGCAAGAATTTGGCATCTCACTAGGAGTGAGGGACAACAACTATGTTAGTTTCCTATTGTGGCTGTAACAAATTACCACAAATTTAGTGCCTTAAAACAACACAAATTTATTCTCTCACAGTTCTGAAAGTCAGAGTCTGAAATTGTTTTCAGTGGGCTAAAGTCAAGGTGTGGGCAGGACCGCACTCCCTCAGAGGCTTTAGGAGAGGAACTGTGTCCTTGCCTTTTCCATCTTCTAAAGCTGCATTGCTTGGCTCTGTGGACTTTTCATCCATCTTCAAAGGGGGCAGTGTAGCATCTTCTGTTGTCCTATCACCACCTTCTGTGGTCAAATCTCCCCCTGCCTTCCTCTTATAGGGACCCTAGTGATGGCATTTAAGGCCCACGTAGATAATCCAGGAGACTCTTCCCATCTCAAAATCCTTTACCTAATCACACCTGCAGAGTCCCTTTTGCCATAATGAGGCAACATTCATGGGTTCTGGGGATTAGGGTGTGGACATATTTGGGGGCCATTATTGACATAACAACAGAGGCAAGAAAAAGCTCTCCTGGTCCTGTGGCATGGCTTGGCCAAGTTCTGGACCAACTTGAAGCACTGCCCCAGCCCCAGCCAAGCCCCACAACTACCCGGGCCCCCTGCTGTCACTCCATGCCAACACTAGGCCCTCTGTCTGCCCGGACGGAGTCTGAAGGCACGGTCAGGGTCTCAGGGCCTCATCCTGTTTGCTCCCCAGTGCCGGGCACTTGGCGGGCACTGAGGGGTTGGTTATGTGTTCATGTGGGCAGGCGCCGATGTGCTATGTGTGTCCTTTTAGGCCACGGCGAGTGTCACTGTGGAGAATGCAAGTGTCATGCAGGTTACATCGGGGACAACTGTAACTGCACAACAGATGTCAGCATGTGCCGGGCCAAGGACGGCCAGATCTGCAGCGACCGCGGGCACTGCATCTGTGGGCAGTGCCAGTGCATGGAGCCAGGAGCCTTTGGGGAGACATGTGAGAAGTGCCCAACCTGCCCGGATGCTTGCAGCACCAAGAGGTAATGGCCCCACCTACAGCCCCTCGCTCCAGCTTCTCACCGCCGACCAGGGCTGATGCTCAGGGCCAGCCAGCCTCTCACTCCCCACCTCCTGCGTCTTCCACCCACCCAGCCTTGCTGGGGAGCAAAACTCTGACTAACATTAACTAAAATAGCATCTCTGAAACACTGGTTCCATGGGGATTTCATAAGAAAATAAAAACAAAACAGAACAAAAAAACCAGACTGCTACTCTAGTTCTAAATAAGTTTAGAAATTAGCAGATGACTGAATTAAATGAAATTAAAGTGGTTTTGGTACCAAAATAGCATCTTCTCAGAGCCTTCAGTGTGCTGTTGTGTATCTCCAAAGGGGATACAGTATGCTTTTTTTCAAATGAATTTGAGCCCCCCCCATTAAGTCTCTCAAACAGTGTTTCACAGGACACCGTATGGGAAATGCTGCTTTAAACAAAACATCATCAGAAGGTGCATGAGATAGAAGGGCGTCCGACCTAGATAAGGCCTGCCAGAGACCAACTGCATGGGCCTTTGAATTTTCTGCTCCATTTATACAGATAATGGAATGCTGGCTCTGCACGGCTGATGAATGCAGAGATTGTCTAGACACGGGAACCAGGCCTGCACTGACCCAGCCTTGGAGTCACGTTCCCCATGTTGACCTTCCATGGCTCTGCCCCTCATGCCCTTCCAGAGCACGAATGAGAGGGAACTAAAGAAAACAAGGAGTTATGCCATCGGGAAAGCAGAGTGACAGTTTCTCTTGAATTTTGCTAGAGAAACAGCTGTGGCGTCGTCATCTGTGCTAAGGGGCCAGGAGGGAAAGAAGCCGGGCACAGATCATCAGAAACAAATAATAAGGCGGACATTGTTTGTCTTTGGCTGGGGAACACAACTGTGCAATTTTCTTTTGGCAGAGTTCCCCTCCAAACGTCTGGCTCGGGCTGATAATGCAGTGAGTTCATGCTCCCTCAGCCTGCCGTAGCTGCTGGTCAGTTGGTGCTCAGAAACGTTCTGGGTGGCAGAACCCCTGGTTGGGCATTTGCCACAAATAATCCAGGCGTGGGTAATTGAAAGCTGGCTGCAGATCAAGAGACGAGATGGACAGCGCCAGATTTTATTTTGTGTAGTTGGAGGGGAGCCGGGGAGAGTAATGGAGAAGAAGAACAGATCCACTTTAGACCTGTTGGGAGTGGAGAAACAACAGAAATGCAAATAACCACATCCCAGGGGAGGAGGTTAGGATCCTGGACCTGGAACCCAAGTACCTGGGGCCATCTGAGCGTGGACTCACAGCCATTGTCCACGTTTTATGCTGGAGGGAGGTGCCCTCCTCCCAGCTCCCACCAGCAGAACCCTTTTAAGTATCTGCTCCTACTCCTTGGGGCACACCAGGTTAGTGGGGGCCAAGCTAGGACAACACACATAGAGTCAATAAAAGTTGCTAAAGCCCGTTTCTTCCCTTCCTCTGGAGCAATAACGCAATGTCAGATTGGCTCAGGTCTGTTAAAAGGCCCCGTGGGAGAACAGCGCTAGCTTTAAATGTTTAAAGCTTTCATTTCCTAGAAGATGTAGACTCGATAGTTTATTATCCATTAAGCCATACCAAAGGAGCAAGGAGAGCAGAGATGCCGTAGGGAACCTCATCATTCCTTCTTATTCGTCTTTGGGCCACACTGACCCTCTGTCTCTTTCACAGCCTGGTTGCAACTTAAAAAAAAAAAAACAAAGTCCCTTTGATAGTGACTTATATCAGGCTGTTTTTCTACTTACTGCTTTCCTGAGAGCCACCAGGTTTTGAATGTCGTATGTCCTTGATTTTCCTGGGGTTTCAGAGCAGCCAATCTCCGCTTTCTAGAACTTAACCAAACATGCCCTTCACCTTGGGTGAGGTCACACTCAGCCTCAGCTGATTTCAATTAACAGGCTCTCTGAGCAAAGTCTCTCTCAGCAACTTGTTTGTTTAAAAGGCCAGACTTATTTTAATACTTGACTACAATATAGCACAAGTTTCAACCCAGTACGTGGAGCACACCAGTTAGACTGATATGTCCACATGAATAATGAAGGACTGTTTCCAGGAAGTGGCGCTATAGTTTACTGACAACAGGGGGTGCAGATGGAGGGCAGGGTGCATCCTAGCTGAGACCGGAAGCGGCCATCTTTCTTTAGAATGTGTTAATCCAGGAGGCTGGAGCAGGGGCCAGCAGGGTCAGCATGAATGACCAGAGTTGGAGCCACTCCTTCCTGGCCCCCAGCCAAATCTTGGTTGCCTGCCCTTAGGGCTCTGGCCTCAGGGGAAATGCAAACATTACCAACTTGTTTGTAACTCCAGAATGTTTCCATGAACTCATTCCCAGGAGAGTGGGATCTTGCGGCCAATTTGGGATAGAATTCTTCAGCATATTAGGACCCTGTTAAGGAAGTCTTGTCTACTTTTTCTTCGTGACCTACTCGCCCATTCCTCCTGAATGTTCAGAAAGTGGAGTAAGGTCTTGTCTGAGAGGCGGGTGCCTGGTGCTGGACCCAGCTGCCACTGACATCTCTTTGGCCTCATTTTCCTCCCCAGTAAAATAAGAGGGACTTAATGAAACGCCCTCTGAGCTTCCTTCCAGTTCTGACGTTCCGGTCCACAGTTTCTGCACTGGAAATGGATAGCTGACCTCTTCATCCCAGGGAATTAAAAAATGATGATAACAAAGGCGATGTGATCGTGTACCCCTCTATATTTTTGCCAGAGAGATTTCCAGACACACAGCTCCTCTGGTCCCCACAGGCCTGCGGGGCAAGCAGGGTGGCTATCCCCATGTAGCTGAGGCCCGAGAGGTCACCCCCTGCGCTCGGGTGCTGGCGCAGCTGCAGGGAGGCAGTGACCCTCCCAGCACCTTGGCTCCTGAGTCCTAACACGGGTTCCTGAGGAAGCCCCTGTTTCGGGGGCTCTCACCCACCTTGCAGGCCACCAAGCACCGTCACCTCCCTAAGTCCCTGAAAGTTCACCCGTCAGCTAGTTGTTTGTCCCAAGCCTTCCTCCCTAGGGTTGAGTTCTCACCCTCCATTTATGCGCCCCCATCCCACAGTCCCCAGAGGGGTCAGGGACCCTCTCTCCCCTCCACAACAAGCCTTACAGACCCTTAGTCAAAGCTTAGCTCCTCCGGCCTGGTGCCCTCGGGAGTCTTATTCTCCGTGATGTAACTGGAGGTGGATGGAGAAGGTCTGGAACTGGGATTTGACCATGTAAAGTCTAAATACTGACTATTAGTTGAGCATTTAATTAAGCATTTTCACACAATATCTGATTTAAACTGTTGGCCTGATACGGGAGGAGCGGGTCTCAAAGTGTCTCCTGTGGCTTCTAAGCCATTTTCTCCAGAAGGCCCCTGTTGAATGTGGGTTTCCTGGGACGGGGCCGCCACCCTGTAGCCTCTGCCAGAGTCTAGTGTAGCCCCAATGACAGGTGACAGTGCACAGCAGGGCCCTTGGGGAACCTACCAGGTGGGCTCTGTCTGGAAGGGAGAAGGGGGCTAGGGCCTGAGAGTTTCCAGGACGGTGGTGCTCAGCCCTCACTGTCAGTCAGAATCCCCGGAGCCCAGGCTCTATGCCAGAGATGCGGATTCTGTGGGTGTGGTTGGGCCCAGGCAGTGGTATTTTGTCTTGCAAGTCTCCTGGAGAGTCTAATGTGCAGGCTGGTGGAGAGGCCGGCCCTGGTGATGGTCTCCTGGTGGGGATGTTGGGAGTTGGGGCAATGTGGGGGCATCAAGCACTGGCTGTGGGGATTTGAGGACCCCTCTGTGAGGCCGGGAACACAGTGTTTTGTCACTCAGAAACTTCTCGTTTGGGGCAGACTCCTCAGTGAGGCGTTTGATGCACTAGAGTGCAGATGGATTTGGCTCCTGGTATCAGAATTTGAAAGGTCTCCAACCTGCAACTTGACAAGTAGACCAGACATGCCTCTAAACTCACATATGTTCCTCCAGAACCCTTGGGCTTCCCCGCATAAGTGCAACAAAAAGGGCAGAGCAGAAACCTTCCCTGAGGCCAAATGTCTGAAGACGGAAAGAAGTTACAGCCTTCAGGGGCCTGCAGGAGGGCTGGGGTGCACTGTTGGGAGCTTAGTTACATGCGTGGAACTGCTACGCAGCATCTCACACCCACGTTCATGCCTCTTTTCCAAAGAGATTGTGTCGAGTGCTTGCTGCTTCACTCAGGGAGTCCGGCTGACAACCAGACCTGCCAAACCCTGTGCAAGGATGAGGTGATCACGTGGGTGGACACCATCGGTGAGTGTGCTGGAGTGACGCTGGACAGCCGTCCCTTTTTGGATCTTGGCAAACACCTAGAGACTTTCTCCCCTGTGGGACCATCTTCAGGGGTACTTGGTGGGGAGGAGGGAGGTTTTAGCCTTAAGTTAGGAAGCACAGCCTTGGTGTCCTTGGCATGACTGCTGGCTTCCCAAAAGGACTTGGGGAACCTGTGCCAGGGCATAGGTTCCCGGCTCTCCAGGACATAAGACCTCCTTGTTCATAGGTTTCTGTCCCATCACTGGAGCCCAGTCATTTCCTAGCCACATCTTGTCCCAGGTTCTCTGAGAAGTTGGTATATTAGTTTGAATAAGTAACATTAGCTGCTACAACAAACCAACCCCAAACCTCGATGACCTAAAATAATAGTCGGTTTGTCACTCACTGAAAGTCCAGTGAAGATGTTCCTGGTTGGCAAGGCTTTCCATGTGGTCACTTAGGAACCCAGGCACCATCTATATCGAGGTTCCACCCTCCTCGGGGTCCTCAGAATCCTCTTGGTTCATTCAGCAAATGCAGGAAGACAGAGTGAGGGATCACGTGGGAGTTTGATACAGCCAGGTCTGGAAGAGGTGTGCCTAACTTCCACCCACTTCTCATTGGCCAGCACTCAGTCGTCTGGCCACATTTAACTGCAAGGGTGGCTGGGAAATGTAGTCAAGCCTTGTGCCCAGGAAGCAGGGAAACCACGTTTGGTGAACAACAAGCTGATCTCTGCCACGTTTGGCCTTAGCCTCATGCAGCTCTCACAGGCTGCAGGCAGCAGGGGAGCAGAGCTCTCCTTCAGTCTGGATTGAACCTGGGATTGAGTGCCGCCCTGGCTCTTCTCCTGGTGGCAGGTCACCTGTTTCTGCAGATCTTGCCCACTCCTCCTTCTGTTGTCTCGCTCAGCAGCTTGCATCTCAGGGCTCTTCTCATTCTGACCTCTCCAGTTTGACACCATCCATCCATCCGTCCGCCTTTACCTCTGGACGCATGGCTGCCAGTCCATTTCTGACCATGAGCCCACAAGGAGGCTCAGACAGAGGTGCAAAGATGTTTGCTTTTCACCCGCTCTGGGCTGCATCCCTGTCTTTTCTAGTACAGCCATTGCTGTCCAGGCAGAGGAGTTTCTAAGGACAAGAGATGCAAATCACATATCTTAGCCCTATATGCATGTGACTGGGTTTGGAACTGGTCTGGAACACTCTAGTTAGAGCAAATCAAAGTGACCCTGTGCTGGAACCCTCATACACTACTGGTGGGAATGTAAAATGGTACAGCCACTTTGGAAAACAGTTTGGCAGTTTCCCCTCAAAATTAAACATAGAATTATCATACAATCCAGTAATTCCACTCCCAGGTATATACACAAAAGAATTGAAAACATATGTTAACGCAAAAACTTGTACATGAATGTTCATAGCAGCATTATTCATTATAGCCAAAAATTGGGAACAGCCCAAATGTACATCAACTGATGAATGGAAAAATAAAAAGTGGTATATCCATATGATGGAATATTATTCAGCCATAAAAAGGAATAAAGTGCTGACGCATGCTACAACATGGAGGAACCTTGAAAACACTATGCTAAGTGAAAGAAGCCAGACAGAAAAGGACATATATTGTATGATTCTGTTTATATGAAATGTCCAGAATAGACAAAAACATAGAAACAAAAAGTAGATTCATGGTTCCTAGGGCTTGGGGAGAGAAGGGAATTGGGACTGACTGCTAACAGGTATGGTGTCTTTCTAGGGTGATGGAAATATTCTGGAAGTAGATAGTGAAGATGGATACAAAACACTGTGAATATACTAAAACTGCTGAATTATACACTTTAAAATGGTGGGGGAAAAGACTGCTTACCTTGAAAGGGACTCCGCCTCTGAGGCTCCCCTGCTGGCAGTGTCACCCTCTACCTTGACCTCAGCTGCTCCAGCCCCAGCCGCCTGTCTGTCTCGGCCCTGACTTGCCTCCTCTGTAGACGTCCTTGTTCCTGCCTCCCTGGTCTTGCCTGACTGCTCTGGCCAAGTCATGGCTCCTGAGTATGTTGAGTCATGTGTTCAGCCAACACATATTCATGAGCACCTACCGTGTGCCAGGACTTGTGCTGGACCTGGGGAGCCCACGGAGAGCCTACCAAGTCCCATCTCATTCCCATTTTCCTGTCCCTGCTACCGTCTTGCTATTTGAGGCCTGGCTCACAGCAAGTTCTGCCTGCAGACTCGGGGCGGTTGCCCCTAACTAGGCACACACGGTCAGAAAAGACGAGACAGCGCCTTCCTGTGGCCCGCTAACTGATTCACGTGCTCTGTGGCAATTGCAGGCGATCATACACGGCTGCCTCAGTCCATCCTTCTGAGATGAATCGGTTGCTTCACGGAGAAGATTTCTGTCTGAATTCTCCTTTTTCCTTTTCCTTCCTTCTCCTAGGCTTTTTTTCCATAAACACACACACACTCGCTCACGCTAATCCAGACCAGGCTTATGATTGGGGGCTGGGAGAAAAAGTCCAGGCTTTCATGTTTGATAACCACACTAATTTATCTGGTTCCAGGCTAAAACTCCTTTGAGTAACAGGGTTACAAAGGCCAGAGCCGAAAAGCATTTCACATCCCGACGTTAACCCGCAGTTGTTACTCAGGGCCGACTGGCCATTCCCTAGCCACTTGCCTCCCTCCCTCTTCACACTCTTCCCTACTTCCTTTCCCTCCTAGAAATCAATCTATCCCTTTCCCAGGGAAGCCTCAGAATGCAGATAATGCCTGGACAGGGGATTGTGACACCTTCCTCTCAGGTGGACAGCTGTGTGGGGACAGGGAGGAGCTGAGGCAGCTTGAGGAAGGGGCTTCCTAGTATAGAGGAGCAAGGCCAGTCAGGGTCCGGGCTCGGCCTGGCCTCCAGCGCTGGCTCACTTCTCTCTGGGTACAGGCGCCACTGTGGGTACCAGTCTCTTATCCAGATGTCCTCTTCTCCTTGTGGGTCTTCTTGGTTTTACAGCCCTGGAGAGAGCTGCTGACCCTTGGCCTCTGCAGCTGGCCCTCAGCCAAGTGGCCTCAAGTGTGAACTCTCTCTCAGGCCTCAGAAGAGATGGAGAAGGCTCGCTCTTTTGTTTATGCCTTGAGTTTCCACGGCCAATTCCACTTATCATCCCCGCTCCAAGCTTTAGTGGCTTCTTTTCTTTCACATCACCCCCAGCAAGCACTTCAGAGGTTTGAAGATTCTCTCCTGCATTCCACAAGAGTCCTCGCATGTAAGGGAATTCATGTCCCCAGAGTAACTTAAACTCAGCGCCTGGGCCTGTTCTTGATGTGAGAAACCTGAACTCATTTTTAAAGGCCCAGCCTCCCCTTTAAGCTTGTCTGCACCCTCTTCCTTCTTCGAGGTGCTGGGTTCCTCACTCTGTCCGTCAGCAGCTCTGGGTTGCTCAGAGACACACTCAGGACATTTCTGCTTGGTTTTCTTCCAGTGAAAGATGACCAGGAGGCTGTGCTTTGTTTCTACAAAACCGCCAAGGATTGTGTCATGATGTTCACCTACGCAGAGCTCCCCAGTGGGAAGTCCAACCTGACGGTCCTCAGGGAGCCAGGTGGGTGAGGGCCGGCTGCTCCCTCAGGGGGCTGGGTTTCTGACGCCATTCCCTGCTCTGGGCACCTCACCCGTTCTCTCCTCACTGCTCTTTCCATACTCCAGAGAGAGGAGGGATACGATTCCTTATAAAGATCAGGGTGTAAGGCCGCCCCTACCCGACAGCTAAGAGTTGAGAGAAAGGTGGTTTACATCTGGGGGCCCATTGCTGGGGCGCAGCTCTGGGGAGCATGGTTAGGGGCATGGGGGGTACAGGAGGACAGGGCCTGCCCTGAGGGCCTCATCTTGGAGGAGACTGAGCACAGAGGATAAGCAAGCACACAACACACTGACCCTGCACGGCTAAGGGCGGCAGGGAGCTACCGTGTTCTGCAGGAAGCATGCAGGGTGGGTGTGCATGGTCAGGGCTGGGCAGGCCAGCGTCAGGGAGCATCTGGGTACACACACAGCCCTGGCTGGACTGCTGCGCTTCCCAGTGTGGAGTCCAAGAAGGGCACGTGGAGTACTGGGTTCAGCATTCCTGCCTCTGCTGTGCTCAGCCCCCTGGGCCACTGAGGAGGTCAACTTCAGTCCAAACGTGGACCCATGCTTTGGGCCCAGGGACCAACGAGCATTTGCCTTGGAGGAATCAGGATTTCTAGTTTGACCCCTTTTGTTGTTCTCTGGAGGGGGCAAGGGGGAGCAGAAAAAGATTTGCTCTCTTTAATTCACAGCATTGCAAACTGTTTTTCCAAATTGGGCCAGACCACATAATGTGCCTTCGCTGGTTCAGAGGCAGAGGGAAGTGTTGTGGTACCAACCCAGGATGCATGCCTGTAAGAATAAAGCCTTGTTTCCCAGCGCTGTCTTTGCGGTTCTTTGAAAATAAGCACATTCGCTCCAAAGGGCTTCACACTGAGGGCTTACAAATGTTGGCTGGCCCCCAGCCCAGCCCTGTGGAAGCGGCTTCATGAAACCTCTTGCTTGCCCAGTCTGCTCCTGAAACCATTCACATGCAAGCTGAGACGTGGTCCGGCGTCCTGCACTGGAGATGGGGCCAGGCTGGGGTGTGGGGAGATGCAGCCGTGTGCACAGTGTGTGGGAGCAAGTGGCGTGGCCACCAAGGTTCTCGTTTAGACTTTGCCATAGGCTTGCTGTGTGGCCTTGGAACAGTCACCACCTCTCCTTGAGTCTCTCACTTTATGTGCACTGGAGAAACCTGCTTGCCCACCCAGGTCTCCCAGCAACAATGTGAGGATCTAAGAGAATGGAAGGAAGACGTTTGGGAGAGAGGGGTACCCTTCATGTCAGATATGCCTGAGGTTGGGGGGTGGGAGGGGCACAGCGATGCTGGTGGCTTGGCTCACCGTGCCTCCTGGTCCCCTCCAGAATGTGGAACCGCCCCCAATGCCATGACCATCCTCCTGGCCGTAGTCGGCAGTATCCTCCTGATTGGGATTGCGCTCCTGGCCATCTGGAAGCTGCTTGTCACCATCCATGACCGGAGAGAGTTTGCAAAGTTCCAGAGCGAGCGATCCAGGGCCCGCTACGAAATGGTAAGCCAGTGGGAAGTTGGAAGTAGAAAAAATGTCAAGCTTAGAGGTCTGGTTGAGTTCAAGCACACGATAAAGGCCCACTAACATCTTTGGCATTCAAAACAAGGAAACAAAACCTGAAAGGCAGTGTGTGCCCAGTTCTGGAAGGTGAGAAGTTCACGGCCCAGGAGCACAGAAGGCCCCATGCAGATCCCTGCACTGGACCCTGGCTGGGAGACTCATAGGGCAGAGGCACTGGGCACAGCCTCAGCAGGAAGAGTCTGGACAGCCTTAGACAATGACCCAGGAAAGGACCTCAAGTTCTTGTAGTCTATTACAGTATCCATATGTGTAGGTTTTATCTCCCCAAGCAAACGACACGCTCCTGAAGGACTGAGCACAGTGTAGGCGCCCCCTGAATAGCCAGTTAGTTCCTGTTAAAATTGGAAGGGACTTCAGAGACCATGTGACCTAGCCCCTTATTTCAGGGATGAAGAGCAAAAGCTCAGAGAAGTGGAGGGACTTGCCCAGGGCACGGGGAGTCAGAGGCAGCCCATCTTGGGGCACAAGGCTGTCGCCTCCACCTGCGTGCTCAGCCTGCTGCCTTCCTGGGTGACTGACCCAGGAAGGACCTCTAACCCTGAGTGTGTGTTCCACTGAGTGAACTGACACATGTCATCTTGCTTTCCGTGTTCTCTAGGCTTCAAACCCCTTGTACAGAAAGCCCATCTCCACACACACTGTGGATTTCACCTTCAACAAGTTCAACAAATCCTACAACGGCTCGGTAGACTGACGGCTCCTTCTCAGAGGGCTGGAGGGGGCTGAGAATCAAGTCAGAGACTGACGTGCTGACAGCTGCTCGACTCAGTCACAGCTCCCTAGATAGACGAGCACAGAGACCTTCCGGTGAGCCTGGGCCAGGAGCCCACTGCCTGCACAGGAAGGCACCCGGCCATGCCACCTGGCTGCTGGGCCAGAGCCACACTAGGCACCACCCCTCCAAGCCCAGGAAAGGCCACGGAACCTTGGCACTCTCGCTTTCCCCACTGCATCCAACTTGTCGTCTCAATGAACTACTGAGATGCTGGATGGCCTCTCCCTTCCAGGAGGGCTGGGCCTCCAGTCTGGCCAGAGGAGAAGGCTCTTGGGAGTGTCAGCATGTGTAAAAGTAACACACGGTCTGGCTTTTTTTGTGTTGATGATTTTTGTATGAAATAAAAAGATCGTGCATTTATGGTATAGTTCTGATTCCTGAGAATTGTCTGCCTGATGTCTATGCCTTGCACATGGGTGTTGGTGATGGGATTATTGAGACGCCTGTTGAAGGCACATAGTTTGCAAATGTCAGTTTTCCTCTCCTGTCCATGTTTGTTTAGTATTTTTGTAATGAAAAGGAAAGAGATTGTTTGGGATTGAAAGTAAAGATTAAAACCAAAAGATTTTGTGTCCGCCTGACACTCTACGACGTGCGTGTTCCTTTCTGCAGTGGTCTTGAATGGTGCCCATGGGGACTGAAGTGGCTGTGAACTTCCTCAGGGGACCCAACACAAGCCAGCCCAATACTCCAGGGCTCTTCAAACAGGGCTCCATGGGGTGCTCAGGGGCAGCCGGGGTGGCTCCAGGGAGGGCTGAGCAGGTGCCTTTGGACCCTCTCAGCTTTAGCTTAAAGAGTTTAGGCTAGAAACTGTGAAGACCACCCCTCTGGCCTCCCTCCTCTGTTCCCAGGTGCTGAGGCAAGCCATAGATTGTGCAGATGAAGAAGGGTCAAGATGTGATTTCCACACAAAATCACTTCTTACGCATCATCAAGAACAGTTCCCTTCCGATGCCTTCCCTAGCCAAACTCCTATGCCCCAACCAGGCCCAAAGCACAAAACCCATTTCAGCTTTTTTTTTTCCTGAAGGACCCTGAAATCCCCTTATCTATCTCCATATCTGAAGCAGAAAGGACCGCACGAGTTGTCTGATCCTCCTCCTATTTATAGAAGAGGAAACTGATTGCCAGAGAGGGGAAGTGGCTTGCCCAGGTGTCAGGAGGCTAACTAGTGACGAGCTGGCACTAGGATCAAGTCTCACAACCAGAGGAGCCTCCTACTACCTACTCTTTTTTGTAAAATCTCTCACTAATCATTTTTTGCTTTTGGCATCACTTCAAGGCTATTGGGCTTTCATTCCAAATTCATCTGTTCTCGGGCTGGGACCAAATTCCCCTTACTTCATTTTGGCAAACAGCGAGACAAATGCCTCCAGTAACTAGGGCCTATTACCTGGGGCAAATGTGAGCAGATCCTGGGTTTCTTCGTCCTGTGTAATTAGGGTGAAATGGACCTTGTGACTTGGTGAAACTGCCTTAACTCCTTTTTGTAATAAAGCCACATGCAAATAAATATATAAAATAGATAAATAAAATGGTGGCTTTGAGACTTTCTAGATTGAGAAAATTATGATTTTGGAAGCAACTTTGGGTTTCCGTTTTGCTAAACTGTGTGTTTCCTGGGGACAAATCATTAACTTGTTCGAAGTCTCATTTTTTATCGGGCAGCTCTCTAAGGGCACAGAGTTCTTGAGCCTCAGACACTAAAGGATGATGTGCTCCTGGCTTCCACCTGACGTGGAAGTGAGGCACATTTCATCTGTGACGGGACAGCTGTTGATGGAGCCAGCTGCTCACAGTGCCCTGCTGCCCCCTGCTGGAAGCTCTTGGGATAAGCTATTTGGAGACCTGGCTCGCGAGATTCTGACCCAATATGTGATTCCCTTCTTTCTTAGGCGATTGGCCATGCGGCCCCCTCTACCCCTCCACACAGATAATGGAGCAGGAGCTAAAGGTGGCTGGAAAGCTCTCTCAAACCGAGGGCTGACGCTGCCCTTTCTCCTGTTACTGGGCTGTGAAAACACGCAGATGGAAATGAGCCTTCTAATGCAAAAGGACTCACCATTGTGTGGCCACAGTGGTCCTGCAAGGAGCACCTGGCAGTCTCTGGAAAATTCTTTTCTGGTATCTGTTTGGAAAGATGATTAGTGATGTGCTTGTTTGTTGGAAAGAAGGGGGTTACTATTTACCTTTGTAATTGATCTATGTTGATTTAATACAGATTTCCAAATGGTACCTATTATTTTTATTGATTTTTAACAAACTTTTTTTTTTTTGGTGAGGAAGATCAGCCCTGAGCTAACATCTGCCAATCCTCCTCTTTTTGCTGAGGAAGACTGGCCCTGGGCTAACATCCATGCCCATCTTCCTCCACTTTATATGGGACACCGCCACAGCATGGCCTGACAAGCAACGCGTCGGTGCGTGCCCGGGATCCAAACCTGGGCTGTCAGCAGCGGAGCGCACGCACTTAACCACTACACCACAGGGCCGGCCCCTTTTAACAACTTTTTTTAATTACAAAAGTAATACATGGAAAAGATGGAAAATAAAGAGATCATAAAGTAAAAACTCTTTTATAATCAATCATCCCACATAGGGGTAACTACTCCTGACCATTTTGTGTATGATTTCTCAGTCTTTTTTTTCTATGCATATATATGTAATTTTAACCAAATTAGTATCATACTATTCTTCTTTTAAAAGGACTGGGGATTCTCATACCCCTGGGTTGACTAGTACTTAGGCACACTAAAGTAACTAACAGCTACCTCTTCTGGGGAAGAAATGTGTTTTTTTAATTTGTTTATTAGGATCAAAGCTTGAGGTTATCGTGAAACTCTTGAGATGAATTTCAGGGAACAGTAAACAGGTGGGGAGATCAGAGGGGAGGGGAGAAGGTCTTGTTCTGTGTTCCAATGACACCTTTAACTGACTGGCTCCTCCGTCTCTCTGGAGGGCTTCCAGGTGCGGGGCTCCTGCTTGCTTCTGAGAAGGTGCACTCAGCTACCGGCAGGGCTTTGTGACTGGCTGAGGGGGCGGTGGAGGAGGAAGATGACAGGTGCTTGGATGAAAGTCAGGAGGAGGTGAGTGCTGGACCTCTGTGTCTGAGGTGCCTGAGGAACCCTCTGAGGATCTGTGGAGCCAGCACTCAGACAGGGCGCACGAGCACCCAGCAGGTTCTGCCCACTTGGAAGCTGGTCTAGTGGTAGGTGCTCAAAGAGTTGTGGCTTTCAGCATGGTTGTGAATGAGGCATCCCGGTCCCTCTCGTTCGGGTCAGCGGGCTGAGGAGGCTTAGTCAGGTCTCTCCCCATCTGGCTTCTGTCTCCCCGCAGCTCAGGGGCTCCAGACTTCTCAGTCGGGACATGGCTCCATTCAGACCTTCAGACCCTCAGGGAGAGATTGTGCGGTGGAGGGAGGGGAATGGGACAGCTGAGCAGGCGGTGGTGCTAGGAAGGGAGAGCTGTGCCTGAAGAATCATCCTTCTCAGCCCCCAAGGCTCCTGCTGAGCTTGTGGTTCTGGGAGGGACTCTCTGATGGTCTCCCCAGCCAGCCCTGTCTGACAGAGCCAGCCCAAGGTGAGTCAGGTGGTGTGTCACAGTGAGAAGGTTTTCATACCCAATTTGTTTCTCTTGGAGTTCAATGCTGGGAAGTTCTGATGCTTCATTTTTCATATAATGGGACCTGCATAATCTGGCCTGTTTGGGTGTCTTGATTGTCAGGAAGCTGGGAACTAAACACAATGAAATATAACCTACCTCCAGTTCTTAGTGGGATCCTCGTCCTCACCACTGAACCACCCCGCTCCGCTGCCCCCACTACTCGCCCTGCGTCTTCCCTCCACACGCTGTCTAATCCTTCTCACCGATGTCCTGATGTATAATGTCTTTATTTTAAGCGGCCTCAAACTCTTGTTGAAAAAAGGCAAGGTCTAAACTGTAAGTAACCACAGGGCCATAAGGCGCAGTGACCTTCTAGGATAGGACTCCTTAACCTTCTTGGGTTATGGACCCTTTTGGCGTTCTGGCGAACGCTCCAGACTCCTTGTCAGAATAAATGTGTAAATAGGGAATATACTAAAATGTCTGGACCTATTTATCAGGGCAGCTGGTTACCATCTTAGTTTGACTTCAGACACACTCTGGAAGGCTCACCAATTAAAGCTTCATTGGCCCTACCTGCATAGAATATCAACCCCTGAGACTAAAGCAGCCTCTGCTCATCTGACCCTCACGATAGGCCCACATGGTATTCAGGGGTGGTATTTCCCCATTTACAAGGGAGGACCTCACACCTGGAGTGAGGGTTGGCAAGAGAGACCCCAGCTTGGGGAGCCCTTCTCTAGTTTGATGCTGTTTCCTCTGCATTGCACCTTCTGTTGGAAAAAGCATGACTGGCTTTTCTTTTTTTTTTTTTAATTTTATTTATTTTTTTCCCCCAAAGCCTCAGTAGATAGTTGTATGTCATAGTTGCACATCCTTCTAGTTGCTGTGTGTGGGACTCGGCCTCAGCATGGCCGGAGAAGCAGTGCGTCAGTGCGCGCCCAGGATCCGAACCCGGGCCGCCAGCAGCGGAGCGCGCGCACTTAACCGCTAAGCCACTGGGCCAGCCCTGGCTTTTCTTATCCCAGAACTCTGCGTTATGATTAGGGAGTCATCTGAGTTTCTGCCTTGAAGACACACATCTCTACTGAAATAAAAAGTACCTCTATGTGCAGACTAAGAAATTATAAAATGTCCCCCCTTCCTCTCGTTGTAGCATATGAACAATCTCGGGTACAAGCACGTTAACCAAAATCCAGGTACAGTTCAAGGAACTTTTCTATTTAAAAAAATGAGGTAAGATGACAACTGACACAAATTTCTTGATTCCTGGCACAAAAATTCAGTACTTTAAAGACTCCTTTCCATGGAGGTGACACATGGGTTGGCCTAGGCACTGGCTCATGGCTTGTTTGCCTGCCAGTTCAGCTAGCCCTGCAACAATGGAATATTTGTATGAGCTGACGTGTGCTGGCTGGCATTCCTGTCCTGGCCCATGACCATAAAACAATATTAAAAAATCTACACTGGGGCTGGCCCAGTGGCATAGCGGTTAAGTGCGCGTGCTCCACTTCGGCAGCCCAGGGTTTGCAGGTTCGGATCCCGGGCGCGGACCAACTGGGACTGCTTATCAAGCCATGCTGTGGCGGCGTCCCATATAAAGTAGAGGAAGATGGGCACGGATGTTAGCCCAGGGCCAATCTTCCTCGGCAAAAAGAGGAGGATTGGCATCGGATGTTAGCTCAGGGCTGATCTTCCTCACAAAAAAATCTACGCTAAACAAAACACACAGTCAACTGAGGGTTGTGTGGGTTGCACCCTGTGTGAGCATCTCCATGTGCATAGACTAGCTGGGCAAAGGCCCCGGAGAAACAACGGATGTCAGAGCTGCTTGGCTTTCCTGCCTACCCAGCACCATCTCTGAAGGGCTTTCTCCAGCTCAGAGGATGCAAGGACTGCAGCCTTGATCTGAGTTGGGAGACATCCCCTATTGGATGGACCTGCAGTTTAAAAGGGGAAGAAGGCAGAGAAGTGAGGAAGAGGTGATGCTACAGCCCAACAGGAGACCACAGGGTTTTGGGACATCAGAAGGGAGCAAGATGGCAGAGGTGAGGGAAGAAGAAGGGATAGGGAGGGAAGGAGATCAAAGAATGACTAGGCTGTTGTTTTTCCCTGAGCAAATTCTATGAGGTGAATAAGAATTTTTAAGCCATCCATTCAGGTATGCAAAAAACTTAATTTTATGTGTTTTTTGTTTTTTAACTCAACATTCTCCCTGCTTCAAGTATCTATTCAAGTGATGGAGAAAACAAAGTTACTAGGTAAATAGGGACAGTATGTCTTGTTAAACACAATCGTTTCAGGAAGCTTCCCACACCCCACCCTGGCGGGCTGCGCAGTACAGGGAGACAATGCGATGTTATGACTTTGGAGGTAGGCTCATGGAGCCAAGTCTGTGCACGCTGACACCTGCTAAGACACTGCTGTCCTCATCAAAACCACTTTCCACTGAAATGTCCTTACGTGATGGTTGAGAGACCCTTCAGGTCCACCAGATCTGTTTCTCAGCTAACTCCTGTGACCTTTTCAGGGAAGTCTGGCTTCTCTGTCTTGTCACTCTGAAGCCACTCTGGAAGCTCAGGCTGCCTCAGGCTCTGCCCCGAACACATGTGGCCTCCAAATCCATTGCCAAGCTCCATGCTGAGGTGGGGGTCTCTGGACCATCACCACTTTCCTGGGCCCCTCCTAGAAAAGCAAGGCCCAGAGCTCCTTGGCTGTCTAGGGGTCTATTTTCCTCCCGCCTCCCTCCCTTCCTGGGCTTTGGTCTGGGGTGGGGGAGCCCAAACGTATCGCAGCCCACTCAGCCGACCCCAGCATCTGATTCTGACCATCCCTCTGCCTCCTGATCCTCCTCCAGGCCAGAGGAAGACTCCTCCCCTGCCCCCTTGGTGAGAAGGAGAGAGGCAAAAGTTCTTCCAAACCAGTACTTATGCCAAAACCTTGAACTTTAAAAGTTAAAAAATATTCTAATTGTTTGGTTTCTCTTTGTGTTTTCATTGTGGCCTCCCTTTCCTGAGGCACAAAAGCCAAGTATGGACTTGGAAGGGCTACAGAAAAACAAAGGGATTGCAGGGCAAAAAAAATCACTTGATAGTTCATACAAGGCCAGATTACGAACTTTAAAGACCCTAGGATCTAAAAAAGACATGGCATCCCACATGCTGTAATCCAAAATAAAAACAACATTTAATAAAACAGCATTAACTATAGTCATGCACCGCATAATCTTTTGGTCAACAATGGACCACATATATGACGGTGGTCCCATCAGATTAGTAACATAGGTGTGTAGTAGGCTAGACCATCTGGGTTTGTGTAAGTACACTCTATGATGTTCGCACAATTATGAAATCACCTAATGATGCATTTCTCAGAATGTATCCCTGTCGTTAAGCAACACATGACTGTATAAAATAAATGTAAAGAATCCCAAGGAGTCCTGATTTTTCTATTTTTTTTAAATATCAGATTCCTTCCAAATACGTGTTTTTGTATCTTTGCTTCACTGGTCCTCTTAGCCCACGCTTAGTCGACCAATTGTGTGCCCTGATGTGTGCTGATGACATGATAGCATATCCACCTGTTAAGGGGTGGAGGAAGCAAATCGCAGAGTCCACAGGGTTACCCTTTGTCATTTTCAATGATTGATTGACATTGGACTCACTGTGTTGAAATGCAGTATCCACACAAGAGCCAAGCAGCTGTTTCTTTTAGAGAGAGCACTGAAGGCAGCCAGAGGTGAAGCCTGAGAAGGCTGAAGGTAGGCAGGCTGATTCGGGGTGGAATGGTTTTGTCTTCCTGGTAACCAGAGCTGGATCTGGGAGAGCTGCAGTTCATTATTAAATGTATTAGTTTGCTACTGCTGCATAACAAACTGCCCCAGAAGCCCCTGGCATACAATAATCATTTATTATCATGCTCACAGGCTTACAGACCAGTGGGGCACCTGTGCATCAGGCTGTGGAAGGCTGGTGTGGGCTCTGCTCTCCTTTCATTCTTCTGGGAGCTGTGGGCTAACTAGGGCATGGTCTTCTCGTGGTAGTGGCAGAATTGAAAGAGGGGTGAGCAGAAACACAAGAGCCTGGGCTCAGAACTGGTACCCTGTCACGTCCACCCACATTCCATTAACCAAAGCAAGTTACACAGCCACGCCCAACATCAGCAGGGTGTGGAAACATTCTCCACCTTGAATGGAAGGAACTGCTGAGTCACCTGGCAAAGTGTATGGATTCAGGGAGGGGTGAATGGGGACAATGACAGAATTGCTGCTTCAGTTTTGGCACTTTTATTGAATCTGGGTTGCAATAGAAGAACATATCTCTTGAGTTGCTACTGATAGAAAGACTGGCTGATATCTCTTATGATAGTATGGAAATCCTTTTGAAAGTTTAATTTAGAAACTAATTTTCATAATGATCAGGACAACGTATGTCTGGTTTACTTCCTGTAAATACTTCTTGATTAAATGGTGAAAGAATATTATATGTATATGTGTAGCTACACATCTGCCTATAGACAGAAAGGGGTAAAAAAGTGGAATATATCTACCTATACAGAATGTGGGTAAAAAGAGTGTGATAACAAAAATAACAAATTGGAGTCAAGAGACAGGGATTCTAGTCCTTACTCTGCTTGTAATTAGTTCTGAAACCTTGTGCAAATCATTTCTCAGTGGGCCTCAATTTCTTCATCTGTGAAATGAGATGATTGGATTAGATGAGCTCTCAGGGGCTGATCAATTTCAGTTTCCTAAGATTCTGGGATATAGTCACCACTTCATCTGACGACAGACCCCATTATCTATTGGCTAGCTACACCTACTCTACCTCTGCACTCCCAGCCTCCACCTGACCAGCCCTTTACAAGGCACATGCTTGGTGCATCTCACTCACCAGTGTGGCTATGAGTCAGAGCACTGAAGTGCACTATGAACAGGCTGCAGGGAGCCTAGCACTCACAATCAGGCTGCTACAACCTGAGAGGGGGTCACATGGCTGGGTTCAGGATGATTGGTTCTGACGGTCCTTTCTTCTCAAGGCCTATGAATGTCACCGTTTCCAAGCTTCCAGTGTTACAGATGACAGTCTGCTACTAGTCTGATTCCTTTTACTTTGCAAGTATTTATTCTTCCAGATGCTTGTAAAATTTTTTATCCTTGAAACTCAATACGTTTTATAGGCTATTCCTCAGTGTATGCCTTTGCCCATAACTCCTGCTAGAACTTCGTGGACCCTTGTAATCTGCAGACTCAAGTATTTTTTCACACTGTGGAAATTTTCCTCAATTATTTCTATAATTATTTCCTCTCCTCCCATGATGTTGTCTTCTTATATTGGCTCTGTCTTCTAAGCCTCTCATCTGCTCCCTCATTATTTCCATTTCTTTGTCCCTTTGTTTTGAAATTTGATGATTTCTTCCATTTGATCTTCCAGCCCACAAACATAGTTCACAATATTATCATACTATCTTTAAATTTTTCCATCAAGCTTTCAAATTCAAAAGTAAGTTTTTTTTTTTTAGTTCCCCAAATAAAAAATTGTGTCTTGTTTTTGTTATTTTGGTCTTTGCAGTGTGGTCTGTTTCCTATGGCAGTGCACTCGCACCAGAAGACACTTGTGCTCGCATCATTCAGAAACATTTGCTGGGCCTTGATGGAAGTGCAGAGAATACAGCAATGAACTTGAGAGACCCCCTGCTCTCTTGGCACTTACATCTGTTCCAGGTGGTTTATTTTGCTTTCCTCCCCTGGTTGCTGTATTTCCTCAGGCACTTTCTTCCTTTTGCCTACCCCTGGCTCTGTACACCTTGAGAGGTGGGGCAGCCCCTCATGAAGCAGCAAACCCATGGTTGGTAGGAGCCACCAACCAACCATATACTAACCACCATTGTACTAACCATGACAGACCGTCAGAAACTTCAGTTCCTCCCAGGCCAGGAAGATCCAGTTGGCCCTGTGTGTGTACACACAGACCTGCACACACGCATGCCACTCCTCCACAAGTCCTGAGCCTCACTCCCACCTACCTTAAAGGAGACAATACCCTGCACCTGTGCTCCTCTTTGGAGATTCTGGCAGACTGGGGTCATGCTCACAAGCCTTGCCTGCATGGCCCCACTAGCCATTTTGTTCAGTAGAGGTGGGAGAATGGGAGTTGAGCGGAAAGGACATTAAAGGTGTCCTCTGGCTGTCATCTTCATCCTCTAGTGCTTTTTCAGAGACTTTAGACAGTCCCCAGGGGCTACTTTAGGGAGCTTTTCCTACAGAGATGACTCACATCAGCATGAGCGAGGTTGAGAGCTGGGACTGAGACCACAGGCCTGTGTCAGCAATAGGCTGCCTGTGAGCAGATCCCTTCACCATTCTGGGTCTATACTTCTGTAACTCTAATGTAAGGGGAGCCAGACTAGGTTTCTTAGGTTCCTCCAGCAATACAAATTGAGTGGCTTATGCTCTACTAAATGCCTAGAGTAACAGAAGAGGCCAGACCGAGTTCTCACTCCATTAGTCTTACAGATGTTCTTGGCACCGTGTGGGGACCGTTCCCATGTTCCTCACCAGGACCAGGTGTTGTCATGTTCAGAACTCAAGCTCTGTAAATATTCCTTGACTGAGAAAGGGCTAAACTATCTCATGCTTCCAAATTACTTCTATGCTGAGTAGCAGCACCCTCATAGGCCCCGAGACAACCCAAGTTCTCTGTCTAAATCAATCTGTGCTCCAAAGTTTTATGACTCCAGACCGCCTGGGCTTTTGCTAAGATTAGAAGCCTGCAGCACTGGGCTTATTCTTAAGAAACCTAAAACCACCTGAGGTACCCGTCAGAAATGCAGATTTCCAGGCCTCTGGCCAAATGTGCTGGAGCAGAACCTCTGATGGTGGGGCTCAGGGATCTGCATTTTTAAATACATGGCAGGAGCCAGGTGATTCTCCGACACTCCTCTGATCTCCCTTCAAGTTACCTAGCAGGGGCCCTAGGTGAGCTGCAGTACAGGCATATCTTGGAGATGTTGCAGGTTTGGTTCCAGACCACCGTAATAAAGGAAATATCACAATTAAGAGCCACACGAATTTTTTGTTTCCCAGTGCCTATCAAAGTTATGTTTACACTATACTGTAGTCTATTAGGTGTGCAATAGCATTATGTCTAAAAAAGCAACGTACATATCTTAATTAAAAATACAATATTGCTAAAAATACAATATTGCTAACCATCATCTGAGCCTTCAGTGAGGCATCGTTTTGCTGGTGGAGGGTCTTTTAAAAAAGGCAGTATCGGGGCCAGCCCGGTGGTGCAGGCGGTTAAGTGCGCACACTCTGCTGCGGCGGCCCAGGGTTCTCCAGTTCAGATCCCGGACGTGCACCGATGCACCACTTGTCAAGCCATGCTGTGGTGGCGTCCTATATAAAGTGGAGGAAGATGGGAACGGATGTTAGCCCAGGGCCAGTCTTCCTCAGCAAAAAGAGAAGGACTGGCAGATGTTAGCTCAGGGCCGATCTTCCTCACACACACACACACACAAAAAAACAGTATCTGCAAAGCACAATAAAGCGAAGCAATAAAACAAGGTACGCCTGTAACAGAACAGGTAGTGCCAAAATCCTGGTACGGCAGGAGTTTACATTTCTGAAGGGCAGGAGTAGGTGACTCAGTAGGAGGGGGAAGCAGTCTCATTCCAGAAGAAAAATGTGACTAACCAGAACAGTAGCTCTCAAAGTGTGGTCCCTGCACCAGAAGCATTAGCATCGCCTGGGAACTTCTTAGAAGTGCAAATTTCCAAGCCCCATCCTAGACCTATCCAGAGTCAGAAATGCTGGGGCTGGAGCCAGTCTCTGATTTAAGACAACTCCAGGTGATTCTGATGCATGCTGAAGTCCATTAAGTGGGCACTTGAGACCTTAGCACATCACTCCAAAGGTCTCTCAGCCTCAAGGTCCCCTAGACTCTGAAGACACCCAAGAGATTTCTGTAAGTTTTTATTAGAAAATGTTCCTCCTCTTCATAACTTTCAGCTCCTCCAGAGTAGCCCTGAGGGCTACACCCCTTCCTTTTCCTTTTAGCTTTATTCCTTGATGATTTGCCTTCCCCAGAGGGAACTTTTCTGAAGCTGCAGCACTAGGACTTGATGCTCAAACTGGACTTTAGAGCAGAAGCTCTTAAGTGTAGACTCCAAGAGCGAATGCAACGAAAACCCGAGTTGAAATCCCAGGCTTCCATCTGAGTCATCAGAAGAATGGGGCAGTGAGGGATGGGAAGAGCTGTCACCGTAAGGAAATGGCAAGTGTCCTCTGGCACTTGCCACGCTGCCAGTAGGCATGATCCCGATGAGAAGGCAAGGTGGATCATGAGTGTGCTGGTGGAATCAGAATGATTCACCTTCAGATGCAACTGCCCCACTGGCCCTGCTCACACAGGGCCTTGAATGTGCAGAGCAGGGCCATTTCAATGGTCATCTGGGCCCACACCCTTCACTGCCCTCCCTCCAAGACACTTCCTGAATAGACCACAGAAATATAAAAATGGGGAAAGTCTGTATCAGTATTGGAGAACAGGGATCATTCAAAAACTCAGGAATTTCTGGGAGAAATAGTGTACTTAGGAGCAGGGTGAGAGGGCTGCTTGACTGGTTATGCCACATGTGTGAAGGTGGGTCTGTGAGGAAAGGCTGCCCTGGGGCCACCACAGCAAAAAAACCAGAAATGTTGATAGCAATGTCAGCTCTGTTACTGGGCTCCTTTCTCTTTAGTTCTAGTGACAGCTGACTTCCCTCTCTGTCAATGACAGTTGGGACAATTTGTAGGATCCTCATGTAAACCTCCAAATGGAACTTTAGACCTCTTGACACTTGTTTTTTTAAAATAAATGAAGGAGCAGCTTGTCCATTTGTAATCCAAATAAGGCAAGAGGAAGCTGTGACTGGGTTTCAGCACAGGTCCACAGCTGCTGCCTAGGGGAAGAAATGAGTCAGAAGCCCTCTCCATGTGTTTGAAATCGAAGCCAGATATTGGCTTCAGGGGCTCAGTTACAGTCCTCTCATCCCTGCCCCACCTTGCTCCCTTTAGTGAGTGGGCAATGGCAGTTTTGGGAACCAGCACCATTTGGATACCTAGACTATCACTTTTAAGCAGAAGTGGAGGAGAACAGCTAATACTTAAATTATTATTTGGGCATCACATTAGACATAGAATAAAGGATACAAGAAATGCTGTACTGGTTTTAGCTTCTTAATGTCCTAAAATTTTTGGGACAGCAATTAAAAGAATCAAAAAGTCTGATCTAGAGATGGGGGGTTCCTCAAATGTGGAAGACCCTGACACAGACAGAACTGTGAGTGCCCAACCAACATCAGCCTCAATAAAAGAGAGCTTGAAAATGAACTTCTTATAGTAACAATGCAGTGATTACAAGTCATTCAATATTTCCTAAAGACCACTGTAACACCAGAAGTCATTCCAACACAGGAACTGTGGAAGAATCCAAGCAGTATTAAAGGCTGCCTATTATTTCAATCTCAGGAAACCATGTATCTTCAAGGCCTTCACAAAAAGGTATCCAAGACACTCAAACACCAAGTCTACTCAAATAAGCTTCCCAGGCAGCTTTTCTGTACATCTCAGCTGCTTCCAGACGATTAGCTGATGTTATTATTCCCCGGCCTACAATGATGATATCAGAACCTCGTTTGCCAATAACTTCTTGTGGGCTATTGTACTGTTGGCCAAGATTATCCCCTGCAAAAACACAAAAGATACCGTTCAACACAATAGAAAAAAATCAGAAAACCTGTCACATGACCTTTCTGAAAAAGTATCTAACCAGCATTAAATAAAAATATGCTCTTGCATTCCATGCCCCTTCTACACAGCAAGTGAGTAAATGCAGGTGAAGAGACTCCTTGGATAGGCCAGAGACCTCCACAAGCAGAGAAAGATGCTAACCAACTCCTTTCCAATGTGTAATTTTAGAGCATTTATAGTTTAACAGTATCAAAACCCAAAGAAGTAAATCTCCTACATTGCCAAGAAAGGTTAAACACAAAAAAATACAATAAAAAAGTGGCTTCACAATTGAAGATAACTTTAGTATACATCTCTAAATCACTGTGACGTACTGTTGGAAAAGTCCTCACAAGAAATCTAACCTGACCATCACTCATACGGGAACCTTTCTGTCACAACCCCATCAAGTGCTCAGACTATGTACAAACCCTAATCCTTGATTCTGGCTTTTTCGTTCTTTCTTTTTTATTGAGGTATAACTGACATATAGAATTAGTTTCAGGTTTACAACATGATGATTCGATATTTGCATACATTGTGAACTGATCACCATAATAAGTCTACTTACATCCTTCACCTTGCGTAATTACAAAAAATATTTTTTCGTGTGATGAGAACTTTTAAGATTTACTCTCTTAGCAACTTTCAAATACACAATACAGCATTATCAACTATGGTCGCCATGCTGTACATTACATCCCCAAGACATTTATTTTGTAACTGGAAATTTGTACCACTTGACCCCCTTCACCCATTTCGCCCACCCCCTACCGCCTGCCTCTGGCAACCACCAATCTGTTCTCTGTATCTATGAGCTTGAGTTATTTATTTTGTTTTTAGATTCCACATATAAGTAAGATCATAAGGTACTTGTCATTCTCTAACTTATTTCACTTAGCATAAGGCCCCCAATCCATTGCTGCAAATGGCAAGATTTCATTTTTTTTAATGACTGAATAATTATATTCCTTTGTATATAT